>NW_024470381.1:413498-604669 GCF_900496995.4 Aquila chrysaetos chrysaetos | reverse complement strand
TCGTCTAACTCCTTGCACTTATTCCATTCCAGTGGATCTCTTTTTCAGTTGGAGTACAGCGAGCCTCGGATCCTCTGTATCCCCCGACTCCAAAACCCCAGGGGTCGACCTCGGGTCTCCCCCGGTGCTTCTCTTGCCAGAGGCTCCAGGTAGGGCCATTCTCCCCAGCTGCAGTGTAGAGCACATTTATAACATCTTGTCCTGCCCGGACTGGCCCAAGAGCTACTGCATGAACAATCTCCCGCTTAATTTGTTCAAAAGCTTGTCGTTGCTCAGGCCCCCATTTAAAATCATTCTTCTTCCGGGTCACTTCATAGAGAGGGCTTACAATCAGACTGTAATTTGGAATATGCATTCTCCAAAAGCCCACAACACCTAAGAAAGCCTGTGTTTCCTTTTTATTAGTCGGTGGAGACATAGCTGCTATTTTGTTGATCGCATCCATAGGGATCTGACGACGTCCATCTTGCCATTTTACTCCTAAGAACTGGATCTCCTGTGCAGGTCCCTTGACCTTACTTTCTTTTATGGCAAAACCGGCTTTCAGAAGGATTTGGATTATTTTCTTCCCTTTCTCAAAAACTTCTTCTGCCGTGTTGCCCCATACGATGATGTCATCAATGTATTGCAGGTGCTCTGGAGCTTCACCTTTTTCCAGTGCAGCCTGGATCAGTCCATGGCAAATAGTGGGGCTGTGTTTCCACCCCTGGGGCAGTCGATTCCAGGTGTACCGGACACCCCTCCAAGTAAAGGCAAACTGTGGCCTGCACTCCGCTGCCAAGGAATGGAAAAAAAATGCATTAGCAATGTCAATTGTGGCATACCACTTAGCTGCCTTTGATTCCAGTTCATATTGAAGCTCTAACATATCTGGCACAGCAGCGCTCAGCGGTGGCGTGACTTCATTCAGCCACGATAATCTACTGTTAGTCTCCATTCCCCATTAGATTTCCGCACGGGCCATATGGGACTATTAAAGGGTGAGTGAGTCTTGCTGATCACTCCTTGACTCTCCAATTGGCAAATCAGCTTATGGATGGGGATCAGGGAATCTCGGTTGGTGCGATATTGCCGCCGGTGCACCGTCGTGGTAGCAATTGGCACCTGTTGTTCTTCAACCTTCAGCAACCCCACAACCAAAGGGTCTTGAGAGAGACCAGGCAGGGTAGACAGCTGTTCAATCTCCTCCGTCTCCAATGCAGCTATACCAAAAGCCCAACGGTACCCCTTCGGGTCCTTGAAATACCCCCTCCTGAGATAATCTATACCAAGGATGCACGGGGCCTCTGGGCCAGTCACAATGGGGTGTTTATGCCAGTCATTCCCAGTTAGACTCATTTCAGCTTCTAATACGGTTAGCTCTTGGGATCCCCCTGTCACACCAGAGATACAGATGGGTTCTGCCCCTTTATAACTTGATGGCATTAGGGTGCATTGTGCACCAGTGTCTACTAGAGCCTTATATTCCTGTGGGTCTGATGTGCCAGGCCATCAAATCCACACTGTCCAGTAGACTCGGTTGTCCCTCTCCTCCACCTGGCTGGAGGCAGGGCCCCTCTAATCCTGGTTAGAATATTCGTTACTCACTTTTCGCACACGTGAATCAGAAGTCCCTTCAAGAGGATCAGAAATGTGATCAGCCCATCTACTGCATCTGGGGGACTGCTCACAGGAAACTGGAGCAGCAGTTTTCCAAGAAGAATCCTCTTTTCTGGTTGCTTTTTCTCGCAACTCCCGTACCCGTGCATCCAGGACTGAGGTAGGTTTTCCATCCCACTTCCTCATGTCCTCTCCATGGTCACGCAGGTAAAACCACAGGTTAGCCCGTCGTGTGTACTTTCTCTCTCCTCTCTCTTGGGCAGAGGAATGCTTACTCCCAATAGCTGCGATGCGGGCCTGTACAGGTGGGGAGGAAGACATATCCACTTTGAATTGCTGGAACTCTCGGGACAATTCCTCTACAGCCGAGACACAGGTCCGTAGGGAGGAAGAGAGACTTCCTTCGTATTGCCGGAGTTGGACAGCCAATTCATCCACCGTTTGTCCATGGCCTTCTTTCCAGGACATTACTGCCAATGAGTTGGCATAGGTTGGTGGTGCACTTCGTAGAAACTTCCGCCACATGGGTTGTGTGCATTGGACTTCATCTGGGTCTATGGGTGACTGCGCATTTTCTGGATCATTATAAATCACCTCCAGCACAGCTAATTCCCTCAGGTACTGGATACCTCTCTCCATGGTCGTCCACTTGCCTTGGTGACATGTAACTTCATCCTTGAAGGGGTATCTTTCCTTTACACCTAACAGAAGTCGCCTCCAGAGGCTGAGGACTTGTGGTTTTTCTCCCAATCGCCTTGTCGATGCCCCCTTCCCTAGACAGAGATCCCAACTGCTTGGCTTCCTTACCCTCTAATTCCACACTACTAGCCCCATTATCCCAGCATCGGAGCAGCCAGGTAACAATGTGTTCACCTGGGTGGCGGCTAAAATCTTTTCGCATGTCACGCAACTCACTCAGGGATAGAGATCGGGTGATTATTTCAGGTTCTGCCTCTTCCTCCTGTTCTCGTGATGACCCTGGTTCATCTTCATCTCTCACTGAGCGAACTGATTTCTTTGTGTGTTTCTTTTTCTGTACAGGGGCGACTGATACTGGCACAGGTTGGTTCTCAGGTTTAGCTGCAGTATCTGTCACTGCGGTTGGGGTAGCCACGGTGCCTGTTGCCGGGGTAGGGGTAGCCATGGTGCCTGCTGTCCTGTTTTCCATCTTTTCCCCCTTTTCTCCCTGAGGGTGCTGCCTAATATCAAGCAGTGTTTGGTAGATACTGGCCAGGGCCCAGCACAGTGCAGTGAGTTGTACATCTTTGGAATAGCCACAGCATTTTTCTTTCAAATATTCTACCACTTCATGAGGGTTCTGTAGTTGTTCGGGAGTGAAGTTCCAAGCCACTGGGGGTGAGAAGTTCTCTAGATACCTGCCCATATCCTCCCACATGCCGTGCCACCCATGAATATCCAGCTTTGGGGCAGATCTCTGGGTGGTACTCTTAAAGAGCCTTTTTGTAGCCCTAAACAAGACCTGAAACATATTCAGGAGGCATAGCACTAACAGCACACTGGCTTGTGCATCCCAAGGATATTCAAAGTTCTCAAAAGCTGTTGTAATTAGTCGGAAGGAGAAAAGGGAGGCGAACGGACGGGGGGAAGTATCCCCCCCTAACTCCCCCATGGATTGGCTGTAATTACCAATAAAATCCGATAGAAGGTGCCCAAAGTATGGAAATGATATCACTGCCTCATACAGATACCAGCTTAACCTCATGACCAGTGATGTAATCATTTCACAAGTCGACATTGCCCAGTACAGCAAAATGATAATCCCAATCACTCTCCCAGAGGTGAGAAACGTAACTACAGGCAATACATAGAGCATATAAGGACCTACAAAACGCCACCATGTAAACAAATTAATCAACATTGTGACTAACATCTATTTATCTAATATAAGGAATGCGTATGACAAATTTGTTTCAACACGCTCTGGACAGATCTGTCGTTATCTCAACCCTTCGTGCCCCACGTTGGGCGCCAAAAAGGACTGTCGTGGTTTCAGCCCAGCCGGTAACAAAGGACCACGCAGCCGCTCGCTCACTCCTCCCGCCCCCTCCGGTGGGACAGGGGGGAGACGGAGGAGAGAAAAGAAAAAAAACTGGAACCTCGAGGGTTGAGATAAGGGCAGTTTACTGGGACAACGCAAAAAAAAGTTACAACAACAACGACGGTACTAATGAAAGAGTATACAGAAAAGAGTGATGCACAGTGCAACTGCTCACCACCCGGGACCCGACGCTCCGCCACTTCCCCCACCGAAAGTCGAGAGAGAGCGAGAGAGAGAGAGCACCCTCCCCCCGGCCCACTCCCCATTTATATACTGGGCATGATGTCACATGGTATGGAATAGCTCCTTGGCTAGTTCAGGTCAGCTGCCCCGGCTATGCCCCCCCCACCTCCCAGGTTCCTGTAAAAATTAACTCTATCCCAGCTGAACCCAGGACAAGGGACTACAACAATCATCTAGTCCAACTGCTTGACCACTTCAAGACTGATCAAAAGCTAAAAGATATTTTTAAGGGCCTTTTTCTCTTAAACACCGACAGGTGTGGGGCACTGACACCCCTGGGAAGCCTCTCGAGGTGTCCAACCACCCTCTCGGTAAAGAAACGTTTCCTAATATCAAGTCTGAACATCTCTCGATGCAGCTTTGAACCAGGGACCTCTTCTCCCTCCAGAGTCAACAGCACCTCCCAGTTCATCATCAGCCCATGCGCATCTGTCCTGGTTTCAGCTGGGATAGAGTTAACTGTCTTCCTAGTAGCTGGTACAGGGCTATGTTTTGAGTTCAGTATGAGAAGAATGTTGATAACACTGATGTTTTCAGTTGTTGCTAAGTAGTGTTTAGACTAATGTCAAGGATTTTTCAGCTTCTCATGCCCAGCCAGCGAGAAAGCTGGAGGGGCACAAGAAGTTGGCACAGGACACAGCCAGGGCACCTGACCCAAACTGGCCAACGGGGTATTCCATACCATGGGACGTCCCATCTAGTATAGGAACTGGGGGGGGAGTGGGGGCAGGGGGAATCACTGCTCGGGGACTAACTGGGCATTGATCGGCAGGTGGTGAGCAATTGCACTGCACATCATTTGTACATTCCAATCCTTTTATTGTTGTCATTTTATTAGTGTTATCATTATCATTATTAGTTTCTTCTTTTCTGTTCTATTAAACCATTCTTATCTCAACCCACGAGTTTTGCTTCTTTTTTCCTAATTTTCTCCCCCATCCCACTGGGTGTGGGGGGGAGTGAGTGAGCGGCTGCGTGGTGCTTAGTTGCTGGCTGGGGTTAAACCACGACAGCATCAATAAAAACACCAGTATTTTCTTTATATTGATATTTTCAATATTTTTTGAACAGGATTGGCCCTAAATTTGAACCTTGAGGAACACCGCTGCCGCCCAGCTGCCAGCCAGACATAACCCAGTTCACTACAACCCTTTTGTCCAACCCATTCTTCACCCAGTAGCACCCAGTAACAGGGTGGGAAGAAACCAGCAGCACTCAACAGCTCCCAGTTACCCCTAAACCAGCCGGGGAAATCAGCAGTCACCAGCCCACAGAGCTCACCTGGTTTCCGTATTGGTGCAGGCTCTCAAAACCCACCCGCTTGGCCAGCGAGATGCAGGTGATACGGCAAGGTTGGGTACAAGCCACGTGGTTGTAACCAGCTGCCAACAAGAACTGAGGCACCTGCATGGATTTACCACAGCCAGTATCGCCAGCAATCACCACCGCTTGGTTTTGAGCCACGGCGCGCAGGAGCTGGTCCCAGTATTGGGAGATGGGAAGCACCGCTCGTTCCCGTTGGAGTTTGGCCAGTTTGGTGAAGCTTTGTTTTTGGGTGAAGTCCAGGTAGTGCAGCAAAGCAGTGCGAAATTCAGAGAGGCATTCCCGGGGCATGCCAGAGTCTCCTCGCCGGCCTCGGATCGCTCCCTCCATGTCAGTGCTCAGCACCGAGAGGTTGATGTGGTACTGGGGGTCATATCAGCAGGGCAGGTCGAGGCGGCGGGTGATGGCAGGGGCTCTGCCTGGTCGTGGCGGCTGGGGGTTGGCTCACTTTCGGTTCTCCAGCTCTGGAAACGCCAGAGCCGCTCAAAGAAAGTCCAGAAGTTACAGACATCCTCGGAGCTGGCTCCAATATAATCTTGCTCATGGAAATACAGCTCTTCCAGCCAGCGCCATGTGGCGGGGCAATCCCAATCCCACTGGGAAGGTGAAAGGTCCCACTCCTGCTGCTGGGATCTGCTCTCCTCTGATGGCATCTCTGCATCGGGGCAGCCGGTTCTGGAGCCGGGGACCTGCGGCAGGATGGCAGCCAGTGTGAGGTGGGGGTCTGTGCCCAGCCTCGGCTTGTCCTGGGGGTCTGGGGGTGTTGGGGAAGCACCAGAGGCTCCTCCTTGCCCCCAGCCGGGACCCCCAGCATCCCACATGTCCTGGGACCCCCCCATACCGCAGCCATCCCCCTTAGGACACCTGTGCACCCTGTTCCAGCCCCATGGGACCCTACACACTCCAGCCCAGCCCCCTGAGACCCCCGTGCACCCCAGCCCAGCCCCTTAGGACCCCCATGCACCCTGTCCCAGCACCCTGGGACCCTCAGGCACCCCATGTCAGCCCCCTGGGACCCCTGTGCACGCCAACCCAGGCCCCTGGGACCCCCCCCACACCCCTGTCCAGCCCCTTGGGACCCCCATAAACCCTGTCCCAGCTCCCTGGGATGCCACATGCTCCAGCCCAGCTCCCTGGGACCCCCATGCACCCTGTCCCAGCCCCCTGGGACTATCAGGCACTCTGTATCAGCCCTCTGGGACCCCTGTGCACCCAAACTGAGCCCCCTGAGACACCAACCCAGACCCTTGGGACCCCCACACACCCCTGTCCAGCCCCCTGGGATCCTCGGGCACCCCATGTCAGCCCCCTGGGACCCCACACACCCCAACCCAGCCTCCTGGGACCCCCACACACCCCTGTCCCAGCCCCCTGGGAGCCCCATGCACCCCATCCCAGTCCCTTAGGACACCTATGCACCCTGTCCCAGCACCCTGGGACCCTCAGGCACCCCATGTCAGCCCTCTAGGACCCCTGTGCACCCCAACTGAGACCCCAACCCATCCCCCTGGGACCCCCACACACCCCTGTCCAGCCCCTTGGGACCCCCATAAACCCTGTCCCAGCTCAGCCCCTTGGGACCCCTGTGCACCCTGTCCTAGCCCCCTGGGACACTCATGCCCCCTGTGACAGCCCCCTGGGACCCCTGAGCACCCCAACCGAGCCCCCTGAGACCCCACAGACCCCAACCCAGCACCCTGGGACCCCATAGACCCCTGGCTCATCCCCTTGGGACCCCCCACAACCTGGCCCAGGCCATAGGACCCCCATGCACCCTGGCTCATCCCCATGGGACTCCACACACTCCAGCCCAGCCCCCTGGGACCCCCATGCACCCCATCCCAGACCCTTGGGACCCCCATGCACCCTGTGCCAGCCCCCTGGGACCCACGTGCACCCCAACTGAGCCCCCCAAGACCCCAGAGACCCCCAACTCAGCCCCCTGAGGCCCACACACACCCCTGTCCAGCCTTTGGGACCCCCGTGCACCCTGTCCCAGCCCCCTGGGACCCCCACACCCTGTCCCTGCCCTCAGGAACCTCACACCTGGCCCGGCTCCCCCAGAGACACCCCCCCCCCCAACGCCAGGCCCGGCTCTCCACCGCCTCAGGCCCACCGGGCCCCAATTCCTTACCCGTCCCCGGCTCAGAAGGCCCCTCCCCGGCAGCCGCTGCTCGGGGGCCGCCCGGGCCCGAAACCGCCGCCCGGGCCTGGGCCGGACCCGCGCCTTCACAGACCAGGCCCCGGCGCCGGGACGTACCAGACGCGGCGACCAGAGGGCGCCCGAACGCCGCCGCCGGGGGCGGGGCTCTGGAAGGGGCGGGAAAAGCGGCAGTACGTCCCCCGGAGGTACCCGACAGGGCGGGTGGGGGCTGCGGGCACTGCTGTACCCCCCTGTGTGGTGGGTTGACCCTGGCTGAACACCAGGTGCCCACCAAAGCCATTCTATCACTCCCCCCTCCTCAGCTGGACAGGGGAGAGAAAATATAACAAAGGGCTTGTGGGTCGAGATAAGGACAGGAGAGATCACTCACCAATTACTGTCACGGGCAAAACAGACTCAACTTGGGGAAAATTAACTCACTTTATTACAAATCAACCAGAGCAGGGTAATGAGAAATAAAACCAAATCTCAGAACACCTTCCCTCCACCCCTCCCTTCTTCCCGGGCACAACTTCACTCCCAGATTCTCTACCAACCCCCCCAGCGGCACAGGGGGACGGGGAATGGGGTTTACAGTCAGTTCATCACACGTTGTTTTCTGCCGCTTCATCCTCCTCAGGGGGAGGACTCATCACACTCTTCCCTGCTCCAGCGTGGGGTCCCTCCCACGGGAGACAGTCCTCCACGAACTTCTCCAACGTGGGTCCTTCCCACGGGCTGCAGTTCTTCACGAACTGCTCCAGCGTGGGTCCCTTCCCCGGGCTGCAGTCCTTCAGGAGCACACTGCTCCAGCGTGGGTCCCCCAGGGGGTCACAAGTCCTGCCAGAAAACCTGCTCCAACGTGGGCTCCTCTCTCCACAGATCCGCAGGTCCTGCCAGGAGCCTGCTCCGGCGCGGGCTTCCCACGGGGTCACAGCCTCCTTCGGGCATCCCCCTGCTCCGGCGTGGGGTCCTCCCCGGGCTGCAGGTGGAGATCTGCTCCCCCGTGGACCTCCCCGGGCTGCAGGGGGACAGCCTGCCTCACCGTGGTCTTCCCCACGGGCTGCAGGGGAATCTCTGCTCCGGCGCCTGGAGCATCTCCTCCCCCTCCTTCTGCACTGACCTGGCGGTCTGCAGGGCTGTTTCTCTTTCTTACATGTTCTCACTCCGCTCTCCGGCTGCCGTTTCTGTGTGTGTCCCAGCAACTTTTTTTTTTTTTCCTTAAAAATGTTATCACAGAGGCGCTACCACTATCGCTGATGGGCTCAGCCTTGGCCGGCGGCGGGTCCGTCTTAGAGCCGGCTGGTATTGGCTCTGTCGGACACAGGGGAAGCTTCCAGCAGCTTCTCGCAGAAGCCACCCCTGTAACCCCCCCCCCCCGCTACCAAAACCTTGCCACACAAAGCCAATACACCCCGTCCCCAAATGTCATTGCTGTGCCCCCCATCCCTGTCATTGCTGTACCCCCGTCCCCAAATGTCATTGCTGTCCCCCCATCCCCAACCATCACCACTGTCCCCAACCGTCACCACTATCCCCCCATCCCCAACCATCACTGCTGTGCCCCCCCATCCCCACCCATCCCTGTGGTGCCTAATTGTCCCCAACCATCTCTGCTGTCCCCACCCTGTCCCCAACCATCCCCATCCATCCAGGTGGTACCCAGCTGTCCCCAACCATCCCTGCTGTGCCCCTCCATCCCCATCCCTCCCCATTGTGCCCTGCTGTCCTCAACCATCCCCACCATGCCCATCCCCAACCATCCCAACTGTCCCCTACCACCCCTGTTATGCTCATGCCCGTTGTTCCCCACTGTCCCCAACCATCCCAGCTGTCCCCAACCATCCCTGCCATGCCCATCCCCATTGTTCCCCACTGTCCCCAACCATCCTCAACCATCCCAGCTGTCCCCAACTGCCCCACCTACCCCCAGGCTGGGCAGCACCTAGGGTGGTGAAAATCAGACACCAACCTCAGCTCCCAGCCCCACACCACGAAGTAAGACCATGGGGCAGAGTTCACCACCCATCACAAGGACTTTCCAGGGCAGGGGGGAAGACAGTGAAGCACCTATTGCATCACCCGCAAGCTCAAAATCTGCCAAGACAGCAAAAATCTTGCCCAATAAACAACCAAAAAGGAGAACCAAGAGACCAAGGTCTTGCTCAAGGCTTGAGGGAGCTTCAGTATTTATTAGCAACACTGGACACAGCTACGGTGAAGCCAGGGGGATGGCGAAGGGCAACCAGCCCCCCCATCAATGGGGTGGACTTGAGTTTTTGGGGTGATGGGGGGGGTTTTAACATGCGGGTGAACCCACCTGCATTTTGGGCCTCACTGGGTGGTGGAGATGGGGGGCTGGGAGGGGGTTCATGCAGCAACTCAATCAAGTGCTCAAGCTCTCTGTGCAAGATTCCCTTTATTTCACAAAAGAATCCAACTTATATATGTTTCAGCAAAGATCTAGAAAGTACTAACTGCATACAGCCAATACTACTAACACAGGAGGGCATATCTGGCCCAGCTGGGATGTTTGCCAGTCCCCAGAACAGTTAAAGATAAAAACATTCCATACACATACTCGTGACTGTCTTCAGCCACATCTTCCCAGGCCTACACAAGGCCATCCTCCAACCTGACCTTGTGAAACTAGTTCTTCAAAGGCTTGGCAAACATGCAGCACAACAAATTCTAACGGTCACTCTTGAAAACAAATGCCAGGTGTTCCGAGCTGCTCCCACAGTTCATGGGGCAGCACAGCCCTCATGGAGCTGAGAGGGGAAAGTAGGGTCCATGCTTGGGTTGGGGAAGCAGGAGAAGGGGGTATTGCAGGCAGAGACAAAGTCCTCTCGTTGCTGGCAAGCCACCGAGGAAGCCAGGAGGAGGGCCCCAGGGCTAGGTGGGCACACAACTTCCCCAGCCTGCAACCACCTGGGGCAACTCGTGGGGAAAGGGGACAATGGAGGCATTGTCTTCTCTCTATGGGGCCCAGGGGGACCTCCAGGAGAGGAGAAGGTGGTGGCCTCAAGTGATGTTTCAGCCCCGGAGCTACCTCATTCCTGGTCACACATTGGTGCTGACGCTGTGGTCATCCATGGTGGACTTGGTCTTCATCCTGCTGTCCCCCATGGTGCTGGTGGGGTCATCACTCAGCACGCCCTGCAGCACGGCTCTCCAGGAACGCTGGAACTTGTCCTTGAATTCCTGGCCCATGACGACGTAGATGATGGGGTTGATGCAGCTGTTGATGTAGGCGATGCCAGTTACGATAGGGTCAGCTGCCAGGGCACCCTTGAACAAGGTGCTGTGAGGATGGGTGGAGGCCAGGATCAAGCCCACGACGTGGTAGGGCAGCCAGCACACGAAGAAGCTGATGATGACCACCAAGATGAGCTTGATGGCTTTCTGGGAGTGAGCAAAGCCCTTGCTGTGGACACGGGCCAGCAGCAAGCTATAGCAAGCCGTGATCACCACGAAGGGCACCAGGAAGCCGCAGATGAAGCGGGTGACAGCCGTAACGAGCTCGGTGACATGCTGGTGATGCCCCACGGCCGCGTAGTCCAGGACGCAGGTGGTCTTCTCGGAGAAGTCATCCAAACGGGTGGTGCGAAAGATGAAGGAAGGAAGGGTGAGGAGCCCGGCCAGGAACCAGGCGGCCGCGCAAGTGCCCCGGACCAGCCCCAACGTCCGGTGGTTTTGGCACCACACCGGCCGCGTCACCAGGGCACAACGGTCAGCGCTGATGGCCATCAGGAGGAGGATGCTGGCGAACATGTTGAGGATGGTGAGGGAGGGCAGCAGCTTGCAGGCGAAGCGACCCAACGGCCAATGGTGGTCACGGGCCAGCGGCAGGGCCAGGAAGGGCAGGGCCAGGCAGCAGAGGAGGTCGGCCACAGAGAGGTTGAGGAACCAGACACCGTTCACCGTGCGCCGCAGCTCAAAGCCGGTCACCCAGATGACGGCTCCATTGCCCAAGACGCCCAGGAGGAAGATGAGGGCGTAGAGCACCAGGACGGCGCGGTAGCTGTGAGGAACTTCATAGCCATCAAAATCATATATGGAATAGTCGTCCCCGTTGGAGTAATTGAAGGTATAATTGGACATTAAGAAGTCCATCCTCCACCAGCTCCCAACCTAGAAACCACACTCTGTTAGACCACCAAAGAATGGTTTGGGTTGAAGGGACCTTCAAAGATCATCTAGTCCACCCCCCCGCCACGGGCAAGGACATCTTCCACTAGATCAAGTTGCTCAAAGCCCTGTCCGTAGCATCACGCAACGGTTTGGATTGAAGGGACCTTCAAAGATGACCCAGTCCAACCCCCTGTCATGGGCAAGGACATCTTCCACTAGATCAGGTTGCTCCAAGTCCCATCCAACCTGACCTTGAAGATGGGGCTTCCACAATTCCTCTGGGCAACCTGTTCCAGCATCTCACCACCCTCATCGTAAAACATCTCTTCCTTACAACCATCATCATCGCCATCATCTCTCCCCTCCATCCGACAGTCCTCTCCCCCCAGGGCAAAGAGGCAGCACCACCAAAACCAGTCCAGAGAGATGCTCCTCAATGAGAACGTGTGGCGCAAGCACCCCAAACCGCTTGGCTTCATGGTCGTGTCCCCCCTCCACTTCCACCCCAGTAACCGAGGAAATAGGCATTTCCCCACTTCCTCACCAAGCTGCCCTCAGCTCTGTGGCGCAAGAAGTTGGATGAGGAAACGCCACAGGAGCTGCAGCTCCAGCAGTTTCTCCAGCTTCTACTGGGTGGGTGCCACAGGGGGATGATTTTGGTTTGGTTCTCAAGCCCCTGGGGGGGGGGGGGGGGGGGGGGAGAAACCTCTCCGTGCCCAAAGCATCGCCAGCACCAAGAGGGGATTGGAAAAAAACTTGAAGGAGAAAGAGGAAACCACAGGGAAGGTCTGGGATCCTCAGATAGCCGGTTGAGTGACCCGGAGCATGGGAAGAAGGGGTAAGGAGGAGATATGGCATCTCCAACCATCACCCAACGCCTAAAGAGGAGCCGCAGCAACCTCACCGCATGCCCTCAGCAGGGAAAATCCATCCCACAAGCAGAAGGATGGAGATCACCCAAAGCTCAGCTTTGCCCCCCCCCCACGGCACTGGATTTTGGTTTTTAGGCAAAGGGAGTCTCGCCCATCGCACGCCCCACCAGCCGCTCACCTGGGTCCTCGCCGGCTGTGGCTGCGCTCCGTGGGGACGAGCGGGCAGCACTGGGTTTTTATACAGCAGCGAACAGGAAGCAACGCCAAGGGGGAGAAAAAAAAAGAAAAAAAAAAAGACGAACACAACAACAACGACAAGCGGGCTGGGAGGGGCAGCAGGGCCAGAAAAACTTTGTCTCCGGGTATAACGAGGGGGGAGATTGCAGGCGGAGACCCCTCTGCAGCAGCAAGCGGAGTTGGAAAACGAGGTGTCAACCCCAGAACAGTGGGGTTTTTTGAGGGGTATCTGGCTCGTTTCAGCTCAAAGGTGATGCTGGGGAGAGCCTGGAGCATCCCTCACCCATCCACCATGGCTGGGGAAAGCTGACAGGTCTCACAGGGATCCCCCCTGGTCTGGGGGACACCACCAGCCACCACCATGGAGCCAGGGGACTTCTCCTCTCCCAGCCAGGACCTGCTGTGCCCCAAGTGTCCCCACTGGTCCCCAGGGACAGCACAAGGTCCCAGGGTGGGGGGATTAGGGGACAGCCCTCCTGCTCTTACACTCCTCATTTCACCCCAAAACCTCCCCCAGAGCCCCTACGCTCCTCATTTCGCCCCCAAAAACCAGGAACCCCCCAACAGGTAACAGGCACTGGCAGCTTCCCAGCCCCAGTGTCTGCTGGGCAGCCCCTTGCTGGTACCGGGACGCCCCCACCACCACCTTCCCAGCCTTAAGAGGAGAGGGGGACCCCTGTGAGCAAGGGGGGGACCCCAGCAGCAAAGCAGGGGGGTCCCCTGTGAGCAAGGATCAGGCACAGAGATGTTTTGGAGGTTTATTTTACAAAGAGCCGGTGGGATGAGGCAGCCCGGGGTTGGGGGGGGATGCCAAGCCCACCCGTCCTGCCCAGCTTCAGGGCACAGAGGAGAACAAGGGGACCCCAAAGTGCCCTGCCAGGGGCAGGAACTTTGGGGGGAGCTTCTGGGAACTGGGGGTGCACAGCTGGAGCCCCCAAACTCTTTTGGGACCCTTGATGCTGCCACCTGCGCTGGCATCCTCCGCTCCTAAACACCCATGATGCCAGGCTCGACCCACCTCCCCCGTGGGCACAGAAGGGATTTCGGGGAACCCCCCATGGAGGTACAGGCAGGTGATTTTCTTTTTTTTCCCACCCCACCCCCCCCGGGTTATTCCTGCCAGCTCACAGTCTCTAGAAAGCTGTAACAGTCACGGCAGGAGCAACCCAGGTGACAGAGGGGCTGCTCGAGGACATCGGGGCGCTTGGCCATCCTGTCGAAGGAGAGAGAGAAGGAGGCAGTATGAAGGCAGCTGCCAGCCCCAGAGCCGAGGAAGAGCTCGGGGGGGGGGGGGTCGGTCCCTGCCTATACCCTCCTGTCAGCCCCCAACTGCCGGGAGATGGGTGCGAGGGACATGTGGGGCAGCACAGCCCCACTGCCGGGTGCCCCACGTTTGGGCACGGGGCCTGATTCTGCCCCAGGGAGCAGGGGGTTGGTGCTTTTCCACGCCCCTGCTTCCAAACCCAGAGCCTTATCCTGGTTCTGCAACCTCCCTCCTGGCCACGGCTACAGGGAGAGACCAGTCCCTTGGGCAGTTTGGGACGGGAAGAGTTTAATCCAGGACAGACAGACAGACAGACATACAGATGTCGCAGCCTCCCAGGCAAGCGCAGCACCTGCCAGCCTCCACCACCCGACGCGCTTCCCGGGCTTTGGAAGGAACCGGATCCCAAAACCGGAGATGCCGGGAGCAAAGCGCAGCAGCTCCGGGATGTTTTGCAGGTAGAGTCAGTCTGTCAGCAAGAGTGTCGGAGCCGGCAAGCAGAAGTGGGAAGGACAGACAAGACAAGAGCCTGGAGGGTGCGGGTGTCAGTCCCCCGTTAGCGGCCAGCCGGAGAAGGCGAATTCTTACGGAAACACACCCGCTCAAAGTCTGCGATCTCCACCATGCCAGGGGCCACCTCTGCATCTGGCTGGCAGGGAAATGCCGTAACTCCTGGGGGGGGGGGGAGAAAAAAAAAAAAAAAGAGAGAACAAATTGGGGTCTGAACCCCACGGCTCGCAGGACACTCCCCCAGCCTCGGGGGATTAGAACTGAGGAGGGTCCCCTGTGGTGTGTGTGTCCCCATATTCCCCTCACCACCTTGCATCCCGTCCTCTGCTGGGCTCCCCGCCGCCTCCTCGTGCTTCCCCAAAGCCTCTTGCTCCGTGTTCAGCCTCGTTTCTTCCCCTTGGGGGAGCTCTACAGGGCTCTGCACCCCCCGGGGGGGGCCCAGCCAGCTCCACGGGGCTCAGTCCTGGGGGGGGAGAAACCAGAGTCAAGCCCCCATCTGGCCCCTTCCCTTGTCCTGCTGCTCTGGCTACACGTCCCCCCCAAATCCCAGGGGTTCAGCCCATGTTTGGCCTGTCTCCCATTCCCCCCCCCCCCCAGCCCTAATTCAGGCAGATCCCCCCCCACTTTTACCTGGAGTCTCTCCGGAATCCCCTCTCGACTTGGGGACAGTGGGACCTGAAAGGGGACTGTCCCCCAGACTGCTGCGGGGAGAGGCCAGATCCATCTCCTCGCCCCAGTCCGAGATGGGCTGGTGGCCTTCCACGGGGGAGAAGGGGCTCAGGGGGGTGCCAGCCCCCCCATCTGGGACAGGTGCCACAGTGGTGGGGGGCACGTGCAGTTTGGGAGCCACAGCCTGCCCGGCTCTGGGGAGACGTTGGGCTTTGGGGGACGCACTGCAGGGTGCTTCATCCTCGCTCGATGATCCTGGGCTGGTGCCGCCACCGCCACCTTCCTCCTCCTCCTCCTCACTAACGTCCTCCCACTGGTCCTCATCTTCCTCAGGGCTCAGGGAGCAGGGGGGCTCCGGGAGGGCCCCACTCGGTGCTTCTTCTGCCTATGGGCACAAGGTTGGGGGGTATCAGAGGGGGAGAAGGGCACCTCGGCGCAGCCAAACATCCACTGGTTCCCCTCGGGCTCTGCCCCGGCGTTTTACCTTCCAGCTCTTGGCTTCCTCGGTCAATACTGGCAGCTCCTTTTCCTCCCACCGGTTATCGTGCATGCTATAAGGGAAAAGAAGATCCCAGTGGCTCAGAAAAAATCCATGGGAAAATGGGGCTCAGAGAAGAGCCCCAACCCACCAAATCCTCATTGGAATGCGACCCCACCAACCTGTAGGGCTTGGTCCCGGCACCCTGGCCACATCCCCGGCCCTTTCTCCTCCTCTGGGTGCAATGCGGGGTGAGGAATTCCCCAAAAGTGAGAGGTTTGGGAGGAGGGCGCTTGTTTTCCTCCCCGACACTCATTTCTGAGCCGGGCGGTGCCGCAGAGCCCTCCTTGAACCTAAAAAAGGGGACGGGTGACACCGGGGATGCCACAACCCCCCCCAAAAATCAACCCCCCAGGCCCCCTGTTATGTACATGCTGTCCGATTTCTCGGCATCCCACTCCCGCCGCCACTGCCCGGTGGGTTTGCGGTGCCGCGCCAAGCGTTCCTGATCGATTTGTTCCCGTTCTTTCTTCCAGCGGATGTATTCGGCTCGCTCCCGACCCGTCATGGAGAGCGTCATGTCCAGCGGCCCCCCAGCTTTCAGGCTGGAACAGTGTCCCTGTGGCAAGACACAGCTCGAGCCCTGTCCCAGCCACTCAAACCCCATCCGGGACCCCCAGGACCCCCCCAAAAAGAGAGGGGCAGGAGGTGGGGGGGACCCACTGGGGTACGTACAGGGCCCTGCCAGGTCTTCTCACGCTCCATCCCTGCCTTGACCTTGTGGAAATCAGTTCCCCCCCAATTTCGGACATGTCGCCGGCTCCCCTCCTTACGATCGGCGTCCTGGAAGGGGCCACTGCGGCATGGGTCATCCAAGAAGTTACGCACAGGGTTCTTCTCATGAAGCCCGTCCTGAGTCGGCAGTGGTGGTGGGGGGAAAAGGGGACGTTGTCACCCCTGGGGGGGGGGACGTTCACGACTGACTATCCTCCCCCCAGTCCCCTTTCCCTCCTCACTCGCTGGTTCCTCTCGTACTCCGCAATCTTCTCCATCTCCTCATTCATCTTCTTGATGTTCTGCCGCCGCCGCTCTTCCCACTCCTGGCAAGGAGAAATCAGCTGCCGCTGGATGCAAGTAAACCCTCCCCCGCACCCCCAGGGTGTGGGGTGAACCCACCCAGCCCCCAAAACACCCACCTGGCCCCCAAAACACCCACCTTGGACTTTCGGTCGGGACCAGCGTCACCCCCCATCACCATGCCAGCTGCCCCCCGGCCCCGCGAGCGCCATCCCCGGCCACTGGGCTCTGCCAGGATCATGCCGTCACCCCCAGCCCCCTCCCAAAATGGCTTGGCAGGGGGTTTCCCCCGGGGGGAACGGCCAGAAGGACGCAGGCCGGCATGCCCTGAGCCGCGGGGAGCAGCACTGCGGCTGGGTTTTGGGGCGCCCAACAGCTTCTTGTCCTTCACCATGTGCTTCTCCTAGAGGGAAAGAAATGGGGGGGGTATCAGCAAGACACAACGGACCCCCACCTTGCCCTGAACCCCAACTCCCCCCACTCACCCCAGGGGAGAGCATAACCTGGACAGTGATGGAGAGATCCTTGTCCACCCATCTCCTCTCTGGCTCGGCATCAACTGGCCTCACCCTGCGCAAAGCCGTCACCGCGATTCCCTCCTGCTCTGCTTTCTTCCGATCTTCCTCGATCTCCTGTTATCGGGATACGGGCGTGAGCCGGGACAAACCCCCCTCGCTGTGGATTTTGGGGAGATGAAGGACAGGACAAACACCCCCCCCCCCAAACTCCCTCCTGTGACCCCGTATTACATTAAACACACACACCCCCCCCCCCGGCGTTAAGCCGCTGCGGGCATTAGGGGGGATTAAGGGCTGTAAGCAGGCAGCGGCGGGGTGGTGGGGGGGGGAAAGGACAGAGCCGAGCCCCCCCCCACCTGATAACGCTTAATAAGGGCCTCGTTCTTCTTCCGTAGCGCTTCGATACGTTTATCCAGCTCCGCGTCCTTCTCCTCCTTCGATCTCAGGTCCAGCGCGGCCGACTGAGGTGGGGAGACACGGGGTGAGAGCGGGGAGCGGCCCTCCGCCATCCCGGCCTGGGCGGACAGGCCCCCAGGCCCCCCACCCACAACTCCCTTAAAAGCCCCTGCCCGACCCCGACAAGGCCCAGCCGGACCCCCGGAGCGGAGGAGCCGGGCCTCACCATGGCGGCGGCCAGGCCGTACACAGACCACCCCGATAACCGGTTGTCCCCGCCCACTCGCGCGTCAGAACAGCTTCCGCTACGGGATTAATGGGAGGGGAGAGGTTTTAAAAGGGCGATGGTGGGGTGGGGGGTAGGGCCCACCGTAGGGCTGGAAGCGCGGGTGGCTGTCCCTCTGTCCCCTCTCGGGCGTCTGTCCGTCCTCCCCGCTCAGCCTCGGGGACTGTCCCCGTGCTGCCCTCTGTCCTGGCCTCCCCCCCGTGTCCCCCCCATGTCCCCTGTACCTGTTGTCCCCCCATCCCCCTGCCGGTGCCCCCCCCCCGTGTCCGTACCCCTGTCCCCCATGTCCCCCCGTCCCTGTGTCTCTGCCCCCCCTTCTACTCCCCCGCGGTGGGCGTGGCTCCCCGCATCCTCCCGCCTTTGCTCCTCCCGCCGTAGGCGGGGCTGGAGGCGCGGCGTGGGCGTGTCTCTCCCCCCGCCGCCACGCCCCCCGGCTGTCTCCATGGCAGCTGCGGCTCTGGCCGCGGCGGCGTGTCGCGATTGGCTGGGCCGGGTAGGGCGCGCGGCGAGGGGGGCGGGGCCGGGGAGGGCTCGGCCCTGGGCCGGGACCTATAGTGGGACCTATGGACGTACCCATAGCGGTACTCATACTGGTACCCACGGCAGTACCTGTGGACATATCCACAGCGGTACCTATAGCCGTGCCTATAGCGGTACCTACAGCGGGTACCTATAGCGACACCCATAGCAGTACCTGTGGACGTACCTATAGCCATACTGATGGATGTACCTATAGCAGCACCTATGGAGGTACCCACAGCGGTATCTATAGCCATACCTATAGCTTTACCTACAGCAGCACCTGTAGCCATAGCAGTACCTATGGCGGTGCCTATACCAATACCCATAGCTGTACTCATAGCAATGCCCATAGCAGTACCTGTGTATAAACCTATAGCTGTACCTATAGTGGTACCCATAGCATTACCTATAGCTGTTACCTATAGTGGCACCTGTAGCTATACCCATAGCTGGTACCCATAGCCAGTACTGATAGTGGCACCTATAGTAGTACCTAAAGCTGGTACCCATAGCTGGTACCTATAGCCAGTACCTATATATGTACCCATAGAGATGCACCTATAGCTGGTGCCTATAGCCAGTACCCATAGATGCACCCATAGCCAGTACCTTTAGCTGTTACCTACAGCTAGTGTCTATGGCCAGTACCCATCGTTAGTACCTATAGCCTATACCTATAGCCAGTATGCATAGATGTGCCCATAGTTGGTACTTATAGCCAGTACCCATAGCTGGTACCTATAGCTGGTAACTATAGCCGTTTCAACCTACAGCCAGTACCTACAGCTGGTACCTATAGCCGGTACCTACAACCATTACCCATAGCTGTTACCTATGGTCAGTACCTATAGCAGTTACCTATAGCCGGTACCCACAGCTTCACCCTCAGCCCCGCCGGTTCCCGCACGCTCGCGCGCTCCGCTGGATACAGCGCCGCCGCGGGCGCCCATTGGCTGCGGCGGAAGCGGCTCCGTCCAATAGGAGCGCGGCGGCAGCACGCGGGCGATGGAAGAGGTGGCGGCGGCGGGGGAGGGAAAGCGGCCGGAGGGCTCGGCCAGGGGGGGCGGGGCCAGGGGTGACCGGCGGGGCATAGGGGGGGTCAGAGGTCAGGAGTCAAGGGTCGAACCGGGGGGGGGGCCGGGGGCAGCGGGCGGGCCTGCTGTCACCGGGCAAAGACCGGGCGGACCCCGTACCCCCCCCTTAGTGATACCCGGTTTTTGGGGGTGGGGACACACACACACTGGCCGCGGCGGCGCCTGGTTGGCCCCTTCCCGCTGTTACCGGGGCGGTGGCGGCGAAACCTTTCCCTGGAAACCGGCGGAGGCGGCTGAGTGGCTGCGCCCGCCCCGGGACCCGCCCCGAGACCCGCCCCGGCCCGGGGGGGGGGGAGATCCCCGACCGCCTCCGCCGATCGTCGCACAAGCCCGAACTTGTCCGGGGAGGAGCGGGGTTTGGGGAAGGGGGCGTGGCCCTTGACGTCACGGGCGGGAGGCGTGGAATGAGAAGTGAAGGGAAAGGGGGAAGGTAGGCGGGGCTTCGCCCCAGAGCGGGCAGGGTTCAGTCGCGCGCTGCCAGACCGAGCACGGTGCCGGTGCCGGTCGCAACGCGCCGCCCTGTCACGGTTCATGCAGCTGCAGTGAGTTGGGGGGGGGGCGGTGGTGGGTTGTTTGTTTTTTTTTCCGGGGGGGGGGGGTGTTGTCCCAGCAGAGGGTCCCGTGGGGAAACGGGGAGGGGGGTGGTGGGCAAGGTGAGGGGAGGGGGGTGTGTGCGGGTAAAGAGACACCCCCCCCCACACACACACACACGGTGTTGGGGGGGGGCGGGTCACCGGGGGTCCCGGCGGGTCGCTGCCCGGTTTGTTTACAAACAGCTCCCGCTCCCGAGGGCGCCCCCTGGCGGGCACGGGAAAACGTTGGGGTTGTGGTGGGGGGGGGTCGTCCCGCCACGCGTGGGGTTCCCCCCCCCCCCCCAAAAAAAAAAAAAAACAACAACCCATACAGAGCCCCCCGGGTGCGATGGCCAGACCGCTGCGGGAAGGGAGCCTCGGCGAGCCTCCAGCCCCCCTGCCTGCACATCCTGCCTGCAGGGGGGGGGGGGGAGCGTTGGCCCTGCCTGCACATCCTGCCTGCAGGGGGGAGAGGGGGGGGGGCGTTGGTCCTGCGTGGGGATCCCCCCCCCCTCACGCCCCCCCCCAGTCGTCATCCCCGTTTGAGCTGCGCTTGTCCCGGGGCTCCCCCCCCCAACTTCGTTCTCTATCGCTGCGGGACACGGGGAACCCCTGGCGCTGCCCACGGTGAGTGTCGCGGGGGGGGGGGGGGGGGGGTCCACGCCCCCTTGGGGGGGGGGATCCGTACCCCCCCCCCAGAGCCAGTTTGCTGCCAGCTCGTTTTGGCAGGCAGCGAGTCAGGGCATGACCCCCCCCACTCGTGTTTTGGGGGGCCACGTGGGGGCGGGGTGGGCAGCTGCTTGTGCCCCCCCCCCCAAAAGCGCTGGGAATTGTTCTGGGCTTTCCTGTTGACAAGCCCCCCCCCCCCCATCCTGGTGCAGGCAGCACAGGCAGTGCTGCCCTGCCTGCTGCTTTGGGGGGGGGGGGGGGGTGTGTGTGCAGCCTGACCTTCCCCCCCCCAGGTGAGTTTCACCCCACGGAGGATGGGGACCACGAGGGACCCCCCCAAAGTGGGGGGAGCCGGGGGGAGGCTGTCCCCAACAGTCACCTCCCCAGGGGAGCCCCCGGTCCGGAGCAGGAGCTGGGCACCCGCCTGCGCCGTTTGGGTGACGCTTTCCAGCAGACCTATGAGCAGCAGGTAAGGGGGGGGCACCCCAAAATTTGGGGGAGCTCCCCCAGGGACGCTTTTGGAGGGGGGGCACCCCAAAAACCTGCATCCCCCCTCCTCCTCCTCCCATTCCTGGTGTTATTCCCTGTGATTTTTGCTCCCTGTGGGGATGGTGGCTGTTGTTTGGGGGGGGTGGGCACCCCAGGGATGCTTTTGGAGGGGGGCACCCCAAAATCTCACATCACCCCCATTCCCAGTGTTATTCCTTCCTATTCCCAGTGTTATTCCCTCTGCTTTTTGCTCGCTGCAGGGAAGGAGGGGGGCTGTTAATTTGGGGGGCACCCCCAAATTAGGCAGCCCCCCCAAAAAAAGGCACCATTGGCTTGTTTGCACGTGCGCATGCGAGCCAGCCGCTGACTCACAACCTATAAATAGCAGCGGGTCTATGAGGCAGGGAGCCAGCAGCAGCGCGAGGGTGGGGGGGACCCCCTAAAAAACAGCCCCCCCAAATAAACACAACACCCCCCCAATTAACACACACCCCACACACACACACACTAATTAAGATTTCTCAGCAGCAGCGGGAGCAGCGGGGCGGCGTCGGCGGCGTTTTTTGGGGTCACCTTTACCGCCTGGTCTCACAGTTGCTGGGAGCCGTCTACAACCTGCAGGCAGCTGCCTTGCCCGCGCGGGAAGCCAACTAGCCCTGCTTGTGCTTTCCTGCCTGCAAGGACTAACCCCCCCCCCGGCCCCCTGCTTCACCACCACCACCGTGAAGAGAAGCTGCCCCATGCTGCAGCTCCCGGGGGGTCACTGCTGCATCATCATCTGACCCCCCCCCCAATTTCTATTTATTTAATTTATTGGGGTTTTTTGGTTGGGGGGGGCTATGGGGGGGGACACGACATGGGGTGGGGGGGCACCCCCAGGTCCCCCCCCCTTCCAAATACAGTGCTCCTGCGGTCACAGCCCTCCCTCCCTGCTCTGGTCGGGCTTCCCCATGGTGGGGCACACAGCACTCTGTATATACTGTATGTTGGAACTGTATATAGGGGAGGGGGGGGGCTGTACATTATATATAGGGGAGGCAGTGTATATGGGAGGGCTGTATATAGGGGAAGACAGCGGTTGTATATGATCAGTTACTTTTTTTGTATGTTTCTTTTCAATAAAATGAATCTAAGGAGGGCATGCAGCAGCAGTGCTGGGGGGGGGGTTGGAGGGATCCATAGGGTTTGAGGGTGCAGGGGTTAGTGGGGCCCAGGGGGTTTGGGGGGCTGCAGTGTTTTGGGGTCCATGGGGTTTGGGGGTCCATCAGGTGGGGGGCTGCAGGGTTTGGGGGGACTGCAGCTTTTGGAGGTCCATGGGTTTTGTGGCTGTGAGGTTGGAGGGTCTGTGGGGTTTAGGGATGCAGGGGTTTGACAGGCCACAGGGTTTCAGGTCCACAGCATTGGGATTCTGTGAGGGCCATAGGGTGTGAGGCTGCAGTGTTGGGGGGAAGGGGTCCACAAGGTTTGGGGAGCTGCAGGGGTTAGGGGGCCATGGGGTTTTGGGTTGCAGGGGTAGGGGACTGCAGGTTAAGAGTCCAAGGGGTTTGGGGGGACTCCAGCGTTAGCTCAGACTTCCCCCCCCCCCCGCACATGTTACAGCCAGCAACAGCTCAGCTCCAGCCCCAAAATAAACCACTTTTTAGAAATAAGATTTTATTAACCCAAAAAACCCCCATACAGAAGCACAGGGTGCCAGCCACACCCCAAATTTAGCCCATTACTGCTGGGGGGTAGGGTTTACCATCCCAACCCCCCAAAACCAAAAGGGGGGGGGGCTTGACACCCCCTCAAACCTGCCCCAAGCTCAGCTGGGGCCCAGGCACTCCACGATCCCATTGCCTTTGATGCCGTTGAAGAAGAAGTAGTTGTTGTGGGGGGGGGTCCCGCTGGGACAGGGCCTGGGCAGGGGGGAATACAGGGTTTTTTGGGGGGGGGCAGGGGGGAAAAGCGTATGCCATGCAGGACATCCCCCCCCCAAGCATCACTACAGCCCCCCCAAAAAAACACAGCCACTACCTTGACCACCTCCTGGCCCAGGACACCTCCGACCACGGCACAGACAGGAGCCATTTCAGAGAAGCAGTAGCTGGAAGGAAGAAAAAGAAATTCAACCAGCAAAACCCAGAAAAGTGGCAGTTCCCCCCCCAGAAAAAGCTTCTGGGTCTCACTAAAACACCCAGGTTTCCCCCCAAAAGGAGCCGGAGGTGACAGGGACACAACACCGGTGCATCCCCCTCACGTGCTTCGTGCCACCCTGCTAAAAATAAGCCCCTCAAAATGCCGGCCCTGCATCATCTGTCCATCCCCCACCGCTGCAGCACATTCCCGCCATTCACGGTGGGCAGCGTGTGGCAACATGTAGGCAGGGATGGGGAGTTCCCAGTGAATGTGCCAGGAACCCTCCCGGGGTTGACACCGGGGTTTGGCATCACCGCAAGGACATATGTGGTGGGGATGGCAGGGGGGATTTCTCTATACCGGCGTGGTCCCAAGGTCCTGGCAGAGCTGGCTGGGATGGCTCGGAACGAGCCGGAATCTGGCCTAGCATCAAGCCCACGGCACCAGAGGCCTTGGGGAAGGCGGTGAACCTCCTCTACCAAGCCATTAATCCCCAGTGAGGGTAACCCAGAGGAAAAGCAAGGACACACGGGGCAGGCAGTGGCTCAGGTCACCACCATTGTCCTCCCAGTGAGATGCATGGTGAAACGGGTGTCAGGTGGTGCTGGAGCTTCTCCAGCACCTGGCAATCCAGCAGGAAAGGAGCAATTTATGGCTAACGAGGCACTGGTGATGTGCTCAGCTCCCCACCGCACCTGACAAATTCATCTGGCAGCAGGTCAGCGCCAACCCCCAGTGACTCCAGGGCATCATGGCGGATCCGGAGCAGCAGCTTAGAGTCCTCAGCATAGTTTTGGGGGGAAGGATCCCGGCTGTTATCCGTCCGAAACTTCAACAGCACTGGGGGGGGGGGGGAGTCACCCCATTGTCGGCTCCAGGTGCCAGCGTGCATCCGAGGGGCTGCCGGCAATTTGGGAGAAACCGAGGGAAGCACACACCTGGTTTGGCAACCAGCCGAAGCCAAATTTCCCGATGCCAGCAGGGAAAAGCAGCGGGAATTAAAAGGCAGGGACTTACCTTGGAGGAGGAAATAATCCAGGGTGGTGCGTTTCAGCACTGCCTTCGCCTTCTCCCCGCTCCAGTTGACAGCCAGGGCTTCCTTCAGCTGGCAGAAAACCACGTGCTGCAAGGGAAGAGTTCGTGGATCGGGGGGGGGTGTCCTTCACCACGAGGGCAGAAAAAAGCTCCCCCACTCCTTCCCCCAGCAAAGCAACCCAGCACCGATCCCCCCAGCCCCGTCTTGATGGCACAAGGATCCCTTCTGAGATGAGGTCAGTAAGCAAACAGTGACGCCAAGACTGGGGAAACAAAAGGCACTTTCTCCTCCTCATCATCACGGGGAGGACAGCATGCTGCCACTCGTTTGCAGCGGATGGCTCTCACCTGCATCGTCATCCGTCCCCCGTCCCCAATTGCCTCCCCATTTAGCTCAGCAAGGGGAGCCGGACACGGCAGCGGGGACGAGCACAAGAGCCAGGCCACAGCAGAGGAGAAATAATAGTCTTTTTTCACACAG
This sequence comes from Aquila chrysaetos chrysaetos, assembly GCF_900496995.4. Lineage (NCBI taxonomy): Eukaryota > Metazoa > Chordata > Aves > Accipitriformes > Accipitridae > Aquila > Aquila chrysaetos. Next base: position 579,881 of record NW_024470381.1, on the reverse strand, counting down.
GGGCAGGAGGGAGACAGGAGAACAGGACTGCCCTCTTCGCACAATGACTTTGGCGTCCAGGCACAAAACCCTTGGGGATTGTGTCTCCGCAAAGCTTAACCCGACGGGAGGACATCTCAGCGAGCCACTCAATTAAAAGATTTTTAAGGTAACACTAATAGCCCTCAGCGTTGGAGCTTAGGATGGGATGGGGTTTACTGAGTGTAAAGTCTGGAGTCTTTGGAAAAACCAGCTCCGAACCTCAGAGGTATTAAACAAGGGAGTTTGAAACTCTTGCCGACGTGAAGCCTGCCCGCTCCCGTACGGATACAGGGAAAAGGCTTGGCGGAGCCCCAGCCCTCTCTTGGCATGCAGGCTCTGGCATCTCAGAAACAGATCTGGAGGAATTTGCCATATCCGAACCCATCACGCCCGGAATCGTGCCCCGTGCCCCCCTCCCCCCCCCCACCCCTGCCTCCAAATTGCAGGAGGGTGACAGCTGGTTCGATCGGCATCCAGGGAATATTCCCAGACCTCCGAGGGGAAGCTGCACCCTCTAAGCTATGGGGTTGGGGGAAGTAAAAGGGACACAAAAGGGTGTTAATCTGCTGGCTCAGCTTGCATTCTCCTCATAGCCAGATAAAGTCGAGGGGGATTTCCACTCCTCTGTTAAATTTCCAGCTGGGAGACCAAAACAATGCCCAGGCCCAAGGCATTTAAATGTGAAAAGGTTTTGCTTTGGAGCAGATTTCGCTCCCCCCCCCAAAGACATGGAAAACCTTCAGGAGTCCCACTTAAAGGGAGCTCAGCTATCAGCTGACAGCAATAATGCCGCTTTTATGGCCTGAGACACAAAAAGCTGGAGCCCCCCCAGTTAAGGCTGTTACAACTCCCCTTCCCCCATCAAAACCAGTATAAAAGTGCTTTATACCAGTACAGCCACAGAGGAAACAAAAAAGCAGCGAGGTGGGAGCACCCAGAGGGGTTTTTTATGGTGGGGGGGGGGGGGTGGGTATCCTCCCCCCAAAAAAAAGCCTTCTCTGGGATGGCCCATGAGCGTCTCACTTCTCAGCAAGGAGGGAACAGCAGCGCAGGGTGAAGATCCAGCCGGCGAGATGCCAAAAACTCACCTGGGAAGCCGACAGAAGCCATCCTGCCGCAGCTAAAATGCGGCCAAGCTGCCCAGATAACCCCCTCCGGCTCTCCCTCAGCCAAACTGACACATGCTTCAGGTCTCGGAGGTCTCTGTGGGCTTTTTATTCACTCACCTTTTTCACCATGGTTGTCTCCGATGAGTCGAGTTTGGCTTTTTTGGTGTCTAGCCCATCTTCCACACCTGGGCTGACTTTGGCGACCTTGGTTTTCTCTCTATGGAGGAAAAAAAATTGAGCTCGCTTTGAGAAACCACGATCCTCCTTCGTGCTGCTCAGCAGCAAACAGTCTTTTATGACTCTTAAAGATTTAAAATCTCCTGAAAGCAGGCAGCCTCCCCGAGTGGGTGAAGGCAGCCGAAACACCAATGCCCTTCTTGTGGGGCCGGTTCTCCTCTCGCCACCCACTCCCCCTGACTCACTCCACAAATTCGTGTTCCCCAAGGTCAGCAAACATATAGCCGTGGTAGCCGAAAACATCACCAGTGAAGAACTTGACGCCGTTCTTGTGGCAAATCTGGTCGATCTTCACCATAACATCCCGGGAGCAACAGGTTAGGCAGACCTACAGGCAGAAATTTGAACATTTACCCCCCCTCCCCGTTTCCCTCCTCACGGGGTTATTAGGGGTGTGTGAAATCTTCCCTGCCTTCCTGGGGCAGCGGGGAAGGTTCCAGGTAGATTTGCCGTTTCATTCACAGCGGGGCACACCGCTCGGGGTAATTATCAATTTTCCCCTCCCATTCACACGGGCTAATTCCAGCAACCTCCACTCCGGGGATAATTAGGAGGTTAGGGGATACGGCATCCCGTTTCCAGATAATGTCGGTGGGAATTGGGGGACGAAGCTAAATATGGGTATTTTTAAAACGCAGGGCCTGTCTATCCTGGGAGCAGAGCAGGATACGTACCCTGGGGTAGCTCCCCGCAGGGCCACATTATTATAATCAGCGCTTTACGTTTCCCTCAACAGCTCCTGCCGCCCTGCAGTCAGGCAGGGAAGGCAGGAGCAGGCAGCTGATCCACAGGAGCTGCAATACCTGGATGCGTTCCTCCTCCTCCCTTCATTTTCAGAGCCGCTGCCAGATTTTTCACCATCCGGCAGGAACGCTGAATTGGGAAGCCGCATTGGCTGCGGTTCCTACAACTACCAGCCCCATCGCGCCCAAAAAAAGCAGGCAGCCGCTGCCTGATGCGACCTACAGAGGAGACCAGAAGGGGAACAGATGCCATTTGCGAACAGTCAGGCAGCTCAACCTGTAACCGCAGCACAAAAATTCACGCCAACAGGCAGGCAGCTGCCCACAGCTCAAGGATAGACGCTCTCAGGCGCTAACGCAATCAGAATAAAAGAGCAATTAGCGAGCAGACTTATTACTAAGTCAACAAACCCCTTCTCCTCCGACCTTTCTCTCCCCCTGCCACACGTACTGCGTCGAACTGGGTGAAGAACTCTTCGGGCTTGCTCTCCACGCTCTCGGGGTCAGCTTTTACGTCCACCATGGGATTGAGGTTCTGCATCCGCTCCAGTGAGGCTTCAGCTCTGTTGCGGCCCAAGGAACCCACAGGGATGAGGAACTGAGCTCGTGTGTCCTCTTGGGAAACCTGAAACAGGAGAAAACGGAGAGATTAGTCTTCCCACAGACTCAGGCAGGGTGGAAAAAGCCCCCAGGGAGAATTACAGCGGGTGCTGCACAAGCGGGAACTCACGCCTGGAAGGGAACAGCTAAGCGGTGCCATCCTCACCGCAGGAAAACTCATCACGAGATAACCAGAGGAAAAAAAATCTCTGGTTATTTTGCGCTATTTTTCAATCCCCCACAGCTTCGTTGCTTGCTTCTCCCCACTCCCGAGCTCACAGCTCCCTCTTGCGCCCGAGGAGACACCGTGCCATGACCTAGAGGCCATGCTCGTGTGAGAAACACATTCAGCCGGTGCCAGCGATGTTTGCCACAGGGCACAAAGCTCCAGATCGGGAATTAAAACCCACTGCAGAGTCTGTTTAGGGGTTCTGGGGTCCACGAGACTTGTGGCAGGAGCTTTGAGCCCCACATCTGCTTCATACATGCCTGCCAGCCCCAGATAAACATGGGAAGGGGCTGTCCTGACAGAGATAGACGGGAGAGGGCTGGGTGGAGAGTGCCAAAGTCATCACATGTCCCCAGAAACAAGCTGGCTTCTCAGAGTGGGGTGCAGCACCCAAGGATGTCCAGAAAGTGACAGGGCAAGCTATGGTTCAGCCCCCCAGCTCGAGAGCCGGTGGAGGAGCACAGCCTGGCATTTAGCTGCCACGTGAATGACTGGAAACGCAAACTCTACATGCCCCAAAAGGGAGTAATTCCACCCGAAGCAGAATGTTTATCCCAAAAAGCAGTGAGCAAGTTCTCCAGCGTTGGCACCACGCCGCACCGGGGGGGGGGGGGGGGGGGGGGGGGTTGGGAGCTCTGCTAACCAAAGCTGCAAGCTTCTCACCTGCTGATGGTCCAGCATGGTCAAGCCTTTGACTCCTGCCAAGATGAGATTCTTCGCCACTTCTGCTCCAAGACCCTTCATCCCCACCAGCAGCACCCGGGAAGCTCGTAACCTGTGGCAGAAACACTCAGTCAGTGTTAACGGCTCACGTGGAGTGTCCCCTGAGGGTTGGGGCGAAGGGGAATTGGTGCTCAGAGGGAAAACATGGTGGATAAATACGGCTGGACAGAAAAACCATGCTCCTTGGCATCCCTGCCTGGGAAAAAAAGCAGGTTTAACACAATTTGGAAGCAGAGAGAAACATGCAGGCTGTCAGGAGTGGGTAATTCAGGAAAATTCACAGAAAAAAGAGCGTTTGCAGCTTTGGAACAGGGCATAACTCTGAAGTCTTGCGCTGCTTTTCAGCGAACGGGAGGGGGGGGGTTGCAGGTTAATTACAACGCACGCTTCAGGGTTCCTAATAGCCCCCCCCCCCGAAAGGGCTGGGGGCTGGAGCTGCACCGGGATGTGGATAAATTATAATTAATGGGAAATTAATACATTTGTGTGTATATTTATTCCAGCACAAAACTGCGCGTGCAAGTTTTAAGTCTTCCGAGTAACTGACTGATGTGTTTGCCTTGCCTTTTATCATTTAGATATTGCCCCCCCCCCCCCAGCCTTGGAAGCCTGTTATTGATTAGTATGTATTGGTTTTCTGACAAAATCAAGTTTACTCAGCACCAAGTGATAGTCTGGGCTGTTAAACAGAGAGACTCCTGCTTTTTTGGCCTATTTTCACACTCGTTTTTATCTGCACCCAGCAACATCATTACATTTGTCTTCACATTCTGGGGTTGTTCCACTTTCTCCCAAACCAACCCCATTGCTGCTTCCCAGGGAACACCTAAGAAATTGGGAACCAGCAGAAATCTGGACAGCCTGCAGAAAAGGACCACAAAAAATAACTTGAAAGCTGAAAAAAAAAAAACAAACCCCTTATAGAGAAAATAGGGGCTGAGCAAGAAGGTTTCTAGCAGGGAAAGACCCAGGAACCAGCAAGTGGGAACAGATGCTTTGCAATTCCAGCTGGAAACGAATCAGAAGCCATTTATATTTTTTTTCTCTCTCTTTCCCCCACATCTTCAACTCCAGGAGGCACAAATTTCACCCAAATGTGCGCTACAGCAAGTTTGGCTAAGCCTGAGTTTCACAGGAGGTCAGGCAGAGACCCCACAGACCCCTATGGACCCTATAAGCTTACATACCCACCCCCGACCCCTCTCTGAAGCTGCTACAAAGCTCCTGAGGACCCCCCGCAGCGGCTACAGTTGCCACAGAAGTCCCTACACGGCCCTCCCGCACACTGTAGGGTCCCCATAGGCCCCCAAAAGTTCCTACAGGGCCCCCATAAGCCCCTGCAAGGCCCCCCTCACACTGCAGGGCTCCCATAAGCCCTTCCAAGCCCCCACCCAGGCCCTTAGAAACTTCTATACGGCCCCCTCACATTACAGGGCCCGCACAGGCCCCTCCAGGCCTCTACAGCCCCCCCCACAAGCTCCCTTCACATTGGAGGGCCCCCCCCAGCCCCTATAGGGCCCCCCACAAGCTCCTATACACCCCCATAAGGCCCCCCTCATATTACAAGGCCCCTATAAGGCCCTCACAAGCCCCTCCTCACATTGCGGGGCCCCTCCAAGCCCTATAGAGCCCCCCACAAGCCCCCCCCTCACATTGCAGGGGCCCTCCAGGGCCCTATAGGGCTCCCCACAAGCTCCTACAGGGTCCCACACAGGTTGCAGGGCCCCCAGAATCCCCCCACGGCCTCTCTAGGGCCCCCCCACAAGCTTCTCCAAGGCCCCACTCGGCCCTAGAGGGCCCCCCACAAGCTCCTACAAGGTCCCTCACAGGCTATGGGGCCCCTATAAGTCCATCCATGCCCCTATGAGGCCCCCCCAGAAGCCCCTCCAAAGCCCTCCTCACATTGCAGGGCCCCTCCATGCCCCTACAGAGCCCCTCACAAGCCCCTCCCCATATTGCAGGGCCCCTCCAGGGCCCTATACGACCCCCCCACAAGCTCCTCAAAGGCTCCTCTCATATTACAGGCCCCACACAAGCTCCTACAGGGTCCCTCACAGGCTGTGGGGCCCCTACAAGCTCCTCCAAGCCCCCCTCACATTACAGGGCCCCTATAGGGTTCCCCACAAGCTCCTACAGGGTCCCTCACAGGCTGTGGGGCACCTATAAATCCATCCAGGCTCCTATAGGGCCCCCCAGAAGCCCCTCCAAGGCCCCCCCCCATATTGCAGTGTCCCTCCAGTGCCCTATACGACCCCCCCACAAGCTCCTCCAAGGCCCCCCTCATATTACAGCCCCCCCCAAGCTCCTACAGGGTCCTTCACAGGCCGCAGGGCCCCCAGAAGCCCCCCCCCGACTTCCCCCGCAGGCCCCAGTCCCACTGACCGCTTCTGGGCCTCGAGCCCCCACAGCCGGATCTGCCGGTCATACTGTGCCACCTCCTCCTCGCTGAGGCCGCCCTCCTCCTTCTCCACCATCCCGCCGCCACCTCACGGCCGGGGCAGCGCCCCCTGGCGGCCCGCGCGAACGCCGCGCGGCACCCCGCACCGCTCCACGTCCACTGGAGAAGGGGAGGCAGGGAATCCTCTCCCCGGCCCGGAGAGCCCCGGCGGCCCCACACCCGCGACCCCACAGAAGAACCACCTCGAGTTGTTTCTTCCGCAGTTCCATCCCCGCGTGACCGCGTCGCTCGGCCTGGGGACCTCCCTATGCGCGCTCAGTTGCGCAGCTCCTCCCTCCTTCTCCCGCTCAGATGGACTCGTCCTCTCCTCACCTCCTCGGCACTTTTCGGGCGTTCCCGCCATCTCTCGTTCACCTTCGGCAACCTCCGGAGCTTTTCGTTAAGGACCGGAGGGGTGGGCGCTCGGGTTTGTTCCGGCGCCTCTCGGATTTTTCCGTCCCCGTTCGGGTTTTTCCGGCCTCCGTGCGGGGCGCTGCCTCGGCGCGGCTGCGTGCTGGTGGGCGCCATTTTGTGTGCCTGCCCGTGGAGCGCGGGGCGGGCGGGCGGATAAGCCGGGCCGTGCCGACCCGACCCGACCCCCGCGCTGTACAGTGACTGTGCCCCCCTGTTCGCCCCCTCTCCCCCCTTGCCCATGGCCGTGGAGAGCCCGAGTGTCCCCCCCGCCGCCGCCGCTTCCCCCCCCCAGCCCGCACTCCACCCCCCCTTCTCCGTCCTGCCACCACCACGACAGCGGCAGCTGCAGCCTCCCCCGGCCGCCGCCGCCGCTCCAACACCACCACGGCCCGGACGAAAGGTCCAGTAACCGCCTCTCCCGAGAGCCTCTCTGTCTGTCTGTGTCTGTCTGTCCGGCTCGCCGGACCAGGTTTGGGGGGGGGGGGGGGGAACGCGGGGCGACCGGTGGGGGGGGGGGAAGGGGCCTGGGGGGGGGGGGGGAAGGGGCCTGGGGAGGGGGGGGACAAGGCCTGAGGTGAGCGGGGGAGCCAGGGCGCAGGCCTGAGGCGGGCGGGGGGGGGGTAGGCCTGGCTTTGGGGGGGGAAGCGGGGCCCGGAGGGGGGGCTGCGAGGAGGAGGAGGAAGCGGGGCCAGAGGCAGGGACAGCCGGGGACATTTGGGGGGGGGGTGTCCTGGGTAGAGTAGGAGGCCGAGGGAGGAGGAGGGGAGGGGAGGGGAGGGAGGGGGGCCGCGGCCTGGGTAGAGCCGGGCCCTGAGGGCAGCGCAGGGCCTGGGGTACCATGGCGGGGGGGGGGGGGGGGATATTGGGGGGGTTTATGAGAGGAGCGAGGGTCTGGGAAAGGCCAGGGAGAGGGGTGGGGGGGGCTCCTAGCTGCTTTTTTTTTTTGGGGGGGGGGGTCCTTAATGAGGTCTTTAATGACGTTATTTCTCCTGGGCAGCGCTGGCCTCATTAACGTCCCCTTTGTCTTCCTGCTGCTTCTTAAAAATTATTCCTTGGCTCAAATCAGGGAGCGCAGGCAGGGGTAGGAAGGTAGCGACGGTTGGGGGTATGGGGTGGGGGGGGTGTTGGGGTGCAATAGCCTCCATCACCCCCCCCTTTGATAGAGAAAGGCTCATCTCCAGTGCTCCCAGGTATTAAAAAGTTTTTTAAAAAAAAAAATATATATATATCCCCCAGGAACCCCCTCTTTCCTCTGAGATGTATGTAAAGCACCTTCTTCCCCCTCCCCAAACATAACTTTAGCCGTTTCCTTTATTAGCACTTTTTTTTTCTTAGTTGAAACCATATAGCTAGAAAGTATCAGCAAAAATAAACAGCTTAAGCATGTATGTCTGGGGGAAAAAAAAAAGATAAAAAAAGAGCAAGGTTTGCTGCCTTCCCGCTCCCCTGGAGGGCAGGTATGCAGTACGGAGAGCTGCTTTTATGCATTAGCATGCCTTTGTCTCCGAGGAGATTTGTTTTCCATGTGATGCAGGGTTGGGTTTGTAAGTAAGCTCTTTTATTGAATAATCAAATGATACCTTTTCCTGCCTTTCCCCCCCGCCCCCCCCCACCACCACCAAGTCCTGAGATCATCTGCAGGGTACGTTTCGTGTAAGCAGTGAGTTGATACCATGTGTGTACAAACCAAGCAGAATTCTCCCCCTTTGTAATGACCGATAGAGTTATGCACCCCGCCAATGTGAACGTTTAAAAGACAAAAAAAGTCACAAAAGCACACAGTTTACTCCCAAATATGTCTGTTGTGACGTTTCCAGGTGAAGTAGCACTGAGATGCCTCGGTAAAACTCGTACCACTCTGACCCTTGATGCCATCTAGATGTAGGATGTGGATCCGTTGCTTTGTCTGCAAACTCCATCCTCATTCCATTACGTTGACTGTAAACCGGCTGCCCCTGGGTGCGGGTTTGCCCATAAAGCAGAAAAAGATGTTAAAAAGTTTTGTTAAACAACTCCAAAGTGTGTCAAAATGAAAAAAAAAAAAGGTGGCGAAGAAAGCACCGTTTCCCAAATGTCATCACACATTGTTCCCCCATCCCCATGTACAGACTCGTGTTGGATAATTAGAGAAATTGAAGTAGCGATGTACAGTGCAAGCACCCAGTTTGTAACAAATCTTGTTAGCGTCCTTGATTTTCCTTCTCCCTTTCTTTTCCTTTGTCAATCAGGTGCGTTATGAAAAGCTCAAGTTTGTTCCTCACGCTACTTCACACAATTCAAGTTCGAAGTAAGAACACCATGCACAGTGTTGGGTATTTCTCCCCCTCCCCATCCAACTAATTTAATTTCTTGGGTTAGTTTTTCCTGGAGACCAAAACCACACACTTTTGCCCCTTTTCGTCCAGCTTACATTGTTCTCAGGTGAAAAAAAACCCAGTGTTTCCTCTAAGCACACCGATACAGTTGTGTGAAATTGTGGTGGTTTGTTTCCCTCTTGTCTTTATTCCCTAAAAAAAGAAAGAAAAAGGTGTATACATCTGCTTAAACTGTTAAAATAATGCAAGCACTTGGTATAGCAAATTAGAGGGCTTTTCATTATAGATTTAATTGCATTCCAGAAAGGGGTTTTCACATAAAACAATATCCAGTGGTCTTTTATGCCTTTTTGTCGCTGTTTTTAAATGTTTTATGATGGTCCCTGTACCTTCTGTGGCTTAACTTTGCCATGAAATCATAAATCTGGGATTTTTTTTTTTTTCCCCTTCGATCAAAGGTCCACTATCAGAGCTTGAAAATGTTACTGGTCTGGCCAAAATATTTTTAGTTCAGAGAGAGTGGGACCTCATAGCACTGATTTTCCCCCCTAATATATTAAATTAGTAACTTTGTTCTGTTATTTTACTAAATGTACGTACATGTTAAGCTTTATACTTCCACTCTTGATCCCAGAAAAATCGAAACTGGTTTTTGATTGTCTGCTGCTAACAGCATAAGCGATTTTTTTATCCATACCAAGATGAGTTGGAAAGGACAGATGCGGCAGAAAAGAAAGAAAATAGGCTGCCGGAACACTTTAGGTTAATTTTCTCCCTTTTGAGGGATGAAAGAATCAGGAATTGTTCGAATGTCAGGAGTTTTCAGGGATTGTACTGCCAAGTTTACAGTTGTTGTTGACTGGTTCCATAAAGTGAGTAGTATTTTTTTTTTTTATATAGTTGAATATTAGCTGTAGGAGTCAAACTTCTTGTTTGGGGCTTTTCCTTGTGCCTTGCTTCCCCTGACCCATTTTTAATTGGGCTCAAACTCCTAGCGCTCACGATTTGCTAGAGATTACCTTTTTAATTGTGCAAACACTCAGGCAGGCATTTAACATCGGTACCGTGAGTAGCTCCCTGGAAAATTGGAGCAACTTCTGATAGCAAAGCAAAGCACCCGCCAGGAATTTTTTTTGCAGGGACAGGTTTTTTTTCTAAGGGCATAATTGTTCGGCTGAGGCTCCTTGGGTCAAGTGAGGCTTTGTTATACAGGGTTAAAGGAAGGGCTAAAGCAAATCCCAGACCCCAGCGTCTTTTTTTTTCAGGGCCTGGGATGTATCCCGTTGCTGTGGCATCAACTGTGCTGTGGCAGTGAGGACGTCAGCACTCAGCGTTAGGATTTCACTGAAGGATTCGGATAGGAGGAGCGGGAAGCAGCTAACCTGTGAGCAGAGAGGACGTTCAGAATTAGTAGCTGAATCGAGCACATTCCCTGAGAAATCTTGAGTTGTGACCAAATAGCGCTTGAAAGTTTCCCTTAATATAAACATCGCTTAAAAACATGGATTTTAGGGATGTTAGGAGGAGGATTTGCCCCAGTTACAGCCAGGAGTAGGCTAAAGGGATCTCTCTCCAAGCCTCTTATAAATTGGTACAACATGTATGTTACCATAATGAAAAAAAAAAAACAAACCCAACTGTATAGAAGATATAAAAAGCTGATAAATTTTAATGACTTCTGCCCCAGTCCATACAGTATGAATGAGGCAGCGTGGCCCCGCTGCCTTCAAAGCAGTGCTTCTTTTATTTCTTGATTGATGTATTTCCCCTGGTTTCCACTTGGAATAAATTGTAAGGTGGCCACGCTGGCGGGCCAGAGGAGAGCTTAGTTCCTTTGGGATTATTCTGGAATAGTCAGTGTTTTGGTGAAAGAATAGAGATCTCGCTGAATAATTTTCTCCGGTGCGGAGCATGCAGGTGTGATGCTGGGGGTAGGATATGTTTCCTCCGAGCAAGTTGTTGGCGAGGCAGTAAACTTCTGCTGAAGCGTTAAATGTGTGATTAATAACCTTTAGCTGGATGTAGAGGTCAGTCTGAAAAGCCTGGCCTTGTGTTTTCATTAGAAAACCTTAAAATGCAGAGAATGAGCAAAAACTACATGTCTGTCTTAAAAAGAGCTAAATTCCACTCAAAGCAGCACAATACTCCTGCCCTGTTGTACACATGGAGGGGTCTGGTTTTAAATCCTGCTCTGAAATAGGTTGTGGAGAGTTGCTTTCAGCTGGGATGATCCATTCTCACCAAAAAACCCACTCCCCCTCGAGCTTGGCCAGTTGATTTATGGTTAATTTTCAGTTTTTACTTGGTTTTACCATGCTTACAATTTTAATTTGCCATCTGATCATTTCCCCCCCCCCACCCCCATGGAGTACACTGTCAAATACATCAGATTGTTAAAAATCAACTTTAAACTCATGGTTGCCCAGCTCGAGGCAGAAGGTGTTTATCCTAAAGATACACACGTGTGTACACAGCTTAAGTCCCCATCAAGCATTTTTCTTAAAATCACGTAAAATTAGAAGCAAACATTCACTTATCGTGAGATTAAATCGCACGGATTTGCAGTCCAGTGACTTCCAGAGCATTTGCGCTTTATTTTCAAAGCCTTTCTGCTGCATCGCTCGGAAAAAAAAAAAAAGCGTTTTCACCCACCCCGTGCTTTGCATTCCTCAAAGTTAAACCGAGATCTACCTTTGTGCATGAACCCCCTCCCTGCTCTTGGCGTCCGTGGATCCGCTCCAGCAAAACCAGATCACGCACCGGGCAGGCGATTTCACGGTCAGCTGCACCTCTTGTGCAAAAAGCCGCCGTATAAAGGAAGGTTTCTTCCAGCAGGTCGGCTATTAAATCAGGGGTTTTTTTATAGGGGTATTGTATAGAAGTTACGCCGAGGTACGCATCTGTCGCACCTACGTATATAGAGCAGGTGAGAGCACACAAAGCTCTTTCTTTTCTTAAAAATAGTAAAAAACACTGGTGGTTTTCCAAGGATGGGAGCCAAGAGGCTTATTTTTGACAGCGTTTCTTTCAGGTGTAACGAGCAAGGAGCAATAATATCTTTAATAGGTTTAGGAGGGTATATCTGCTATAACTGACAGTAAATCCGCCGTCTAGGCCACTCATTTGTCACTTCATTCCGCTCATTTCCAAATTTAACAAAGCCTCGGCTGTATAAAGTGACATTTTTTATTTTAAGATGATATTTTAATTCTTGCGCTGCCCTTCAGTGCCCAGAATAGCAAAAAAACTACTGAATTTTCTCATAACACAGTCGTTCCTACTATTTTTCCCATAGCAAAGCGCCCACGCTGTTGGTATGGCAGGATAACGATTGGAAAGGGCTTTTGTTTTTTTTCCAGGCGTCGTCACCACCGTGTTCCGTCATTGCCGTGGTGCTGAGGTCACAAACGCCGCACGGCAACCGGTGTGGGTCCTTCCACGAGGATGCGTGCTGCGCCGGGGACCGTCCCCTGTAGATCAGGCGGGCAGGAGCGATAGGAAAGCCCGAGATGAGTGCGGATTCGGGGAAGAATTTTCCCCCAATCAGTGTTTTCTGCAATACCAATAGTTGCTTAAGAGACATGGCTTCTTCACCGCGTACCCGCAGCGACTCTCCATGGTGAGCCGTCCCCCAAAAATGCACAATGTTGCTTTAATTGATTTTAATTTTTTTCCATCCTGCCTGAGAAATCGTTCGGTTGCTTTCAAACATCCTTACTTACCGGTTGCCGTATTTCAAATTACTCTGTTTCATTGTGTTCGGTGCTTCGATAATACTTGCCTAAAAGTTTACAGAGCGCTTTCCCAGCTCTAAATAAGCACCACAGTCCCTCAGAGAGGTTGGTGTATCATTTCTGGCCCAAACCTACTCAAATCTGGCAGAACTGGAGTTAAAAAACAGCAGGAGATGATATTGCCCATCTTAAGATGTAGTTTGGTATCTAAGCGTCTGTATAAACATGATTTCTCAGACTTTCCTTCTTTAGGAGACAGGTATGTTGATTAAATAATTAATATTCATCTGCTAAACAGCTCAGCGATCACTTTGATAGTTCGGCCTCGTCCCATCTCTTGGTACTTTTCAAATAATCTTTGCAGCGGCCACAAAATTTGTACACTTTGTTCTCAGGAGCCTTTTTGGTCATCATTTCTGTAACCACAGCAAATTAAATAACGCGATTGTCGATCGGGATGTGGCTCCTGGGGTGTAGTCTCCTCTAAACCTTGATATCGGACCAGAGCAACTCAAGGCAGGGTAAAAGCGTGTGTACTTCAAAACCAAGGGTAATTATCACTCCTGAAAATTGCAATTAAGGTGTTAGTGATGCGCGTTTGTTCCTCTCTGAAGGCAGGGAGCAATCGTGATCCCCAGCCGGCGAGGACTCCTGGGAGAGGGTAAATGACTCTGATTTCAACGGAGCAATGCTGAAGGGACTAGCCATTTTTTGCAAAGGCATATGGTGTGAGGGCATTTATTGGGCCACAGCAGGCTTTATAGCATCTCATCGTTTCCTACAAGCCTGTCCCATGCCCAGGGTGAGCTGCCTTGGTGTTTTGCTTTGCTCCGCTTGGTAGTCCTCTGCTAGTAGGTTGCTGGAAACTGGATCCAGAAACCTGGTGGCATTTCTAGTTTGAAATGCATTTATTGATGAAACTGTCCCTCTAGAGAAAGGAGAGAGGCTTTGACAGGACTTTTATTTAAGTATTTAAATTCCTTTCCATAAGCTTGTTTTGTTTCTGTTCTTACTTCTGCTCGGCTTTGTGAGGAGCGTGAGTTTCTCTTGTTCCAAGCTTGATCTCGCTGAATGCAAACACCTGAAGGAAGCTGCGGTCCTGCAACGGAAATAATTTCCACTGATAGTCGCCTTTAAAACTTGTATGGACACCTAGGAATTACACATCAGGCTTAAGAACTTCATGAGTAATACTTAAGTGAGCTTGATTTTGGAGCTAGTCTGTTATTAAAATGGTGCAAGCGCAAACAAAAACAAGAGGGGAGCTTTGCATCAGAGTCGGACCGGGCGGCTGGATCCAAGTGTTTGCTTTCCACCATGCCGAAACATCCCCAGGATGCTTCCCGGGGATTGTTAATGTTGGTTTTCATAGGTTTTTTAATGTGTTTGGGGAAATAATTCAGTTTTTCTTGGTGGTTGTTTTTTTTTTTTTTTAATGTAACCTGAGGTTATCAACAGGTCAGCTCATTTATGCAGTGGAGCTTTTTCCGAGAGGCTCCTGTGTGCCGTTCATAAACCCCATCTCAGCTTCCAGACTTCCCTGAGAGCTACTGAGCAGCGGCAGCTCCTTCTTCTAGCCGAGCTGCCTTTTCCGCAGCCGGCGGCACAGCACAGGCATGGCACGGCATGCTGCTGCAGATGCCATTCCCATTGTGGTGCTAAAGAGGGGAGTTTATAGCAGCCAAAGAAGTCAGTCTTTCCATAGCCTAAAAAAAAACCCCAACCAGAGGGATGCGTGTCAAAGATCCACCTCCTATACGCTCCTAAATTGTTGTTTGTGAACGACCGTGACATATATAAACAAGCCGGCATTTATGTGTTTAATTATAGCTTACCTTAAGTGGAAAGGGAGGAGGAGACCCCACTCTCGTTTTAAATCCTGCAGTGGCAAACTTGGGACCTGTTGGGAGAGAAGGAATTAACACAAGGGAGCTGATTGAACTCATGCCGTATTACACATTTAATCTGTTACGAGGTTGTAAAAAGTTTCTCGTAACCCGTATCTGAGTAATTTTTAATTGAATTTAATTGAGTGGGGCTTGGGGAATCCTCTTGAGGAAGTTTCAGATTTGCTTTATCACCTCCGCTAACCACAGTTGTGGGTGAATGGTAGCATGAGAAAGTGGAAATAACTGGGCACACATCTCTAGATTTGGCAAACCAACGTGATATTTACTTATTCTTGTCTTCTAGAGGACTGCTTGTTTTATTAAAACACCAATTTCAGTTCTTGGAGTGGACTGAGTGTTTTATTAAAGCACCAATTCCCATTCTTGGAGTTCATTTGCAGTAATTTCATATGAAAGTTGAGTGCCATAATGTTGTGGCTTCGGTTTGTTGTTTGCGAGATGCTTCTTTGCCATGTTTAACTCCAGACTGAGCGAGAGCTTGAGCAGAGATGAACAGAATCGGTATTTGCAGTCAGATATTTAAAACCGCAGTAACTAGGAATTTGTGAGCACTTTGGGAGCCAAGTGCCTGGCTGGCTGGTGAGCAGAGTAAGCAGGTTTTATTTTCTTCCTTTGAATAAGGGGAATTAAACATGCCTGTCTGCTTTACAGGGAGGATGGAGAACTGGAAGAAGGGGAGCTGGAGGACGACGGAGGAGAGGAGGCTCAGGATCCCTCTGAATCTCATGAAAGAGGTCGGAAGGAGAAAGGAGAGAAGCATCACAGCGATTCAGATGATGAGAAAGCCCATCGACGGATGAAGCGCAAGCGTCGGAAAGAGAGAGAGAAAGAAAAGAGGAGATCCAAGAAGAAAAGGAAATCCAAACACAAGGTGAGCCACGTGCTGCTTTTGCCTCCCGGGTCCTCCAGGATCCCAGCTCCGGTCTGCCTTCCTCTGCCATCAGGTGTCTCCAGGGAATTCCTCCTCTAACATTATTACAGGTAGTTTGAGGCTCTTCCCCTAACGATAATTGCGAGGTGGGAGCGCTCGCAGGATTTCTTGGGGTTCAGCTCCTTAAAGCCTTCCTCCCCTGAGGACTAGCAAGCACAGCAGTGGGGCACCAAGGTCTGCAGGTAGGATAAAAATGCTACAGTGCTCTCTTGTCCATCTGAGGACGCAGAGCGGGAAGAAAACAGGTTTTTATTTAGGGAATTTGTGAGCTTTCTTACCTCAAAGGGGATTTCAGACTGCCGGATTTGCAAAATCAATGATGTTTGTTACTTAAGTTCCAGGAATTTCTGGAGCGCAGAAGGCATATCGTGTTTGCCTTCGTTAGGTAACCTGCTAACAGGCTTCCGGTTTGTAATTCAGTGAACGCTGAAGATTTTGTTAAGCAAAATACGAGTTTCCTAAAAAAAAAGAAGGCAAAGGGAGACTTAGTTGTGTTGCATAGAAAGGCCAGAGGCCTGGCAGCAGTGTTAGAGTCAAGAGCTGGCCTGTAATAAAATGGCACCGCGTGTTTTCCTTGCCTTGCAGCGCCATGCTTCTTCCAGTGATGACTTCTCTGATTACAGTGAGGACTCGGACTTCAGTCCTGGTGAAAAGGGACACAGAAAATACAGGGAATACAGCCCTCCCTACTCTTCCGTAAGTACCTGCTGGCAGACAGAGAAGGGGAAGCTGCTCTCCAGTTCAGAGCCGCTGCAAGCTTTGAGTGCCGGTGCCCGTCTAGCTCCATCTATGGGCCACACACTTTGGCTCTGGTCCTTTAGCCTGTTTATTTTTCACCTAGCTGTTATTTAGGGGTTTTTTTTAAATGATTTTTTAAAATTAAGTCATTATATTAGGCTTGATACATTCCTTTCCTTCATCACTAACACCTCTTCCTTTCCCAAAGTCCCACCAGCAGTATCCGTCCTCTCACAGTGCTCCCATGCAAAAGAAGAGCTACTCTAAAATGGAGAGCAAGAATTACGGCATGTATGAGGACTACGAGAATGAGGAGTACGGTCAGTACGAGGGGGAAGAGGATGAAGATATAGGGAAGGAAGATTATGATGACTTTGCGAAAGAGCTGAATCAATACCGGAGAGCGAAGGAAGGCTCTCACCGGGGGCGAGGTACGTCTAAGCATTCCTTTTATCGCCATATCTTTGACACTCATTACCTGCAGCTCATTTAGCTGATCTGCGGCCAAATAAGGCTCGACGCATGCAAGAAGCTTCATGAAGGTGAACTGCCCTGCCTGCGTGAAGCCCTTCCTGCAGAGAGCCAGCTGCAATGGCCTAAACCACTCTTTGGTGTTAGTTTGCGACAGGGGAAAGTGTTTTTTCCTGTTTTTCACTCCGAGGCAAAAGTTCAGATCCCTGTGGATAATTTAATGTTTTAAATAAGCATTTTTCTTGCTAGCATAGATCGTTTTAAAAGCACGTAGTGGATAAAATAAAACAAAACCTTTATTTGAAAGGAAAACAAAGTCGATCGATAGCGTAATGAGTCTGATGTCATCACATCTGGAGTACACAGATTTACGTTACCAGTCTAACATACCTGTGCAGCAGCTGATGTGGTCACACGGCATTGTTTTTTTTTAAAGGAGGTTATCATTTGGCTTCTTAAAAATCCATTCTTTTAGAATATTAAAAACTGATTCACTTAGAAACAAGTTTTTAAGGCGCTGGTAATCCCATACTGAAAGGTTATTATTTATTTTTCCTTGTCTGGGATATTCTTGTGCTGTTTTAAGGTACCTGAGGGGTGAAACGCAGCACAAAGCTGACCCCATCCCTTTGCTTCACCAGGTGGCCGTGGCCGAGGCAGAGGGTACAGAGGGCGAGGTGGCAGAGGGGGGATGAGAGGAGGCCGAGGCATGGGCCGAGGGAACCGAGGGCGAGGCAGAAGTGACCACCCCGAGGAAGAGGAGGAAATGTATGAAGAAGAGATGGAAGTAAGTGCCCGAGTCTCTGACCTGCTCCCGGGGAACCACGGAGGTGTGAGAATATTCTTTTTCACGATCAGGACGCCTGTGTTTGAGGGGGAATGGGCTGCGCTTCATCCCCGCTCACTAAAAGCACCGATCTTTCTCATTTGCAGTACTGCGATAACGAGGTGCCCATGGGTGATGACGAGTACGACGACTACTCGAAAGAGCTGAATCAGTACCGCAGGAGTAAGGAGAATCGTGGACGGGGTGAGTGGGATAACGAGCTGTGCTGGGACGGTCCCCACTTTCTGCTCTCTCACACATTTTACGGAAGGAGAGAAATTAGAAATGAGGGGGCTTGTTTCAGGTTTAAACCGAGGACGTGGTCGTGGCCCCAGAGGAAGAGGAAATAAAGGAATGGGCAGAGGACGAGGCAGAGGTGGAAACAGAAGTGGAATGGGGAAAGGTGGTGGAATGAATGAAGATGACGATTACTATGATGAGGACATGGGAGTAAGTAGTTCTTTGTTTTCTAATGGCTTGCTGCAGTGCTGGATTTGCCCCTTTCCCCCATCCCCCTCTGTAAATCCAGTCAGGTTTCAAAGAAAGCCTTCGCAGGAGCGCAAAAACCAAACGGGTCTTTCCCAGGATCCACAAAAGTTGTCCCATCTCTGAAAGAGATGGATGTTTTGGATTCTGATCCACTGACAGGTTCCTCAAGCCGTGCTCAGGAGCCTGCTAGGCTCAGCGCATTCATCTACCTCCCTTTTTCATCCCAAATCTCAGTCTTGTTCCCTCTCGGAGATGGCTGCGTAGGAAGTTTTAATTTCTCTCATGTGATCCGTTGCTTTGTATTTCAAATTCTTTGTCAACTAACATAATGTGCTTCCAACAGGATGGAGGAGGTGGTGGAAATTACCGGCGGAACGACCACGACAAACCCCACCAGCAGTCAGATAAGAAAGGGAAAGTGATCTGCAAATACTTTGTGGAAGGCAGATGTACCTGGGTAAGGGAATAATTCAAGAATATTTGTGTAGATCTCTTTATACACATGCGGAACTGTCACTGGAGCATCAGGTCCAGGTTTTAACCAATTTCAGGGAGTGATTCATGCCTACAAAGAGCGTTTTATAAAGAGCACACATCTCCCTGTCCATCCTAGGTGTGTTTTGGGCTGCTGACAAATGCGTTCGCGCTCTCACCTGCTAACACACTGTCGTGTTGTTTCTGAACAGGGTGACCACTGCAATTTCAGTCATGACATTGAACTACCAAAGAAACGGGAACTGTGCAAGTTCTACATCACCGGCTACTGCGCCAGGGCTGAAAACTGCCCTTACATGCATGATATCCTTTTGGTTTTGACTGTGTCATTAAGCCAGCCTTAAATTAGTCTCGTTTACTCTGCATAGATGCATGTGGGGGGGTCAGGGGGGGAAAAAAAGGCCATTCCTGGGTAACACATCCTCCGCTGACAGGCTGAACGACCAGGGCCGCAGAGAGCCATCCCGGTTCCTTCTTAGCCTCACCTTTCCTGTTGAAGAAACAAGGTTTGTGGCCGTTGCGCCTACAGGAAAACCGGGCAGAAAGGAAAGCAGGGTGTTTCTGGTGACGGTAGTTTAATTTCAGTGTTGTGACCGTGAAAATCCTACACGTTGAGAGCCACATTTCAAAGTGAAAAGCATCTATAGCCTCTCTGGCTGTAGGAGTAACTCCCTGTTGGGGTTTATTCTCCTTAATAAATGATATGAGATTTCCCTTGCAAGCTGTTCCACACCACAGGCAACTGTATCAATGAAGATGACTGCATGTTTTCTCATGATCCGCTCACAGAGGAGACGCAGGAGCTTCTGGACAAGGTACAGAGGGGTGTTAACGCAGGTTTGCCCTCTCTTTTTCTTCCGTGGAAGTAGATCCTGGAGGTGGAAAGGGAGGGAGAGGTTTTCTGGAACGTGTTGGTCAGCCAGGCAGCTCCGTGGATCTGCTCTTAACTCCTTTTTTTTCTCAGATGCTGGCGGATGATGCAGAAGCAGGTGCAGAGGATGAGAAAGAAGTTGAAGAGCTAAAGAAACAGGGCATCAATCCCCTCCCCAAACCACCCCCTGGGGTCGGCTTGCTGCCCACACCCCCTCGCCCTCCTGGACCACCGGCTCCAACGTCTCCAAACGGGAGACCCATCCCCGGAGGCCCTCCTCCCCCTCTGCCGCCACCGCTTCCACCGCTGGGGCCGCAGATGCCGCCACCGATGCACGAGCCTCTGTCACCGCAGCAGCTGCTGCAACAACAGGACATGTACAAGAAGATCCCCTCGCTGTTTGAGATCGTTGTGCGGCCGACTGGGCAGCTGGCAGAGAAGCTGGGTGTCAGGTGAGTCTCACCATCTCCAGGTAGCGGGGAGAGGGACGGGGATGGCAGATTTTTGTGTCAAACAAGGAGATCTGCCCTAACGCCCTGATGCAGCCGCTGACGGTGGGCGTGAACGCATAGAAAAGAGGTTTCTCTCCATTTTGGGGTCGCATTTTTGGCTCACAGAGCCCTGGGTCCGTCCCTTCAGAAGCGGAGAGCGTGTGTTAAAGCAGATTTTCTTCTGTTTTCTCTTTCAGGCACCCAGGTCCACCTCCCCCAAGGTTCCCCGGGCCAGGAGGACCCCCAGGACCAATGCCTGGACCCATGCACCCCGACATGCCTCCCGACATGCACCCAGATATGCACCTGGACATGCCAATGGGCCCGGGAATGAATCCCGGCCCTCCGATGGGTCCTGGACCCCCTATGATGCCCTACGGACCAGATGATTCCCCCCACTCTGGCATGATGCCACCCGTCCCACCGGCGCAAGGTTTCTATGATAATTTCTACCAGCAGCAAGAAGGTCTGGAGATGGATCACGGCATGATGGGAGACCCAGGTACGTCCCAAGGATCTGCCGGGATCGGCTCTTAGGTGCTTTGCTGGACATGCCAGCTCGGAGACAGGTTGTTCCCGAGATGCCCAAGCACAGCAACAGGCCAAGAGGGGGAAAAATTGGGTTGTTTTTCGCAGCTTTGAGATTTTCTTTTTAACACGTGATGATCTTTCCTCGGCAGAAGACTACAGCAGTTACGAGGATATGGAAGGGCCTCCGGGAGAGCACATGTTCCCTGATCCGTCCTTGGATCATGATGCCTTGTGCGAAGGAGGCCCGCCTGGCTTACCAAAACCGCCGGGCAGCATCCCCGATTTCATGCCGTCGGCGCAAAGAGCACTTTACTTGAGAATCCAGCAGAAGCAGCAAGAGGAAGAGGAGAGAGCTCGGAGACTAGCTGAAAGCAATAAGCAGGAACGTGAAAATGAGGAAGGCAAGTGGCAAAATACAACATTTTCCATTCAAAGCCGCGTGTGTTGGGGGGGGGGATAACTTGAATCTGCTTCGGCTTCTACCCACTTGGAGGTGTGATCTCTGAAAAAGAGAGGGCCATCGGAGAAATGGGGGTGTCAGAGAGGAATTCTTTAGGGAACAAGGGGTGCTGAATGCCTCAAAGAAAATCCCCAGCGTCGAAAGAGCATGTCGCTGGTGAAGGAAGAGGAGCGGGTCTGCCAAAAAAATGGGAACAGCTGGCCAGAAGGTGAACGAGATAGGGTTGCTGGCTTAAATTGTGGTGAAATTAGAGCCTGCTGCAGACAGGAGGAAGAGGAAGAGAGGGATGCTTACGGCTCACCAGTAATTTGGGGTGTGAAAACAAGACCAGGGAGGCCGAGGCTGTCGCACGTGGTCCCCAGTTTCGGCAAAACCCAGGGACGGTTGGGAATTTGAGCAGCGTTGAGTTGAGAGGGGAGAGGGAGGAATGCGTTTTGGGGGACCTCGTCGGCATTGCGGCTTGACCGTGCTTTAATTGCCTTTTATCAGCTGCTTTCTCTTCTCCTTCCTCCCAGGTGATACCGGTAACTGGTATTCCAGTGATGAAGATGACGGTGGAAGTAGCGTCACCTCCATATTGAAAACCCTAAGGCAACAAAGCTCCAGCAGACCTCATGCCCAACCCTCCCACGGAGAAATCGGGCCACCCTCCGGTGTGAGTGACCCTCGCCTGCAAAAAGCCCAAGCAGGAGGGAGCGGTCGTCCTGCTGATCCGCGTTTACGGGATCCCAGGCTTTCCCGAAACGTGGACCTTTCCATCCCATCTCTCCCCGGCGATTCAGGACCCACCGACCCCAGGCTCATGCGACACATTCCCTCCTCCGCCCCCAAACCAGAAGCTCCTCATTCCAGCGTCATCAGCGGTCAGAAACCCCCCCCTGCTCCCCGACGAGGAGGAAGGGGAAAGGGCTCTACGGGATAAACCAGTCAACATCCCCTTAGATGCTCTCCCGGGCCATTCCCTGCGGGATCCCCGCTCCCAGCTGCAGCAGTTCAGTCACATCAAGAAAGACGTTGTCCTCAACAAACCCAACTTTGCCCGGATGATCCTGTGGAGCCCAGAGGATCTGATTCCTCTACTGATCCCAAAGCAAGAGTTTATTCCCGTCCCGGCTGCCCTTCAATCCATGCCTACCCTTGATCCGCGTCTTAACAGATCCCAAACGGGTCTTTCCGATCCCAGGCAGAGAGGGGGAACGGCGCTGGGGGACGCCGGTTCCTCTTCGGTCACCGGTCTCCCTGATTTTGAGCTCCTGTCGAGGATATTAAAGACTGTGAATGCGGCCGGCAGCCCGTCTTCCAGCCAGAGCGACAAACCCAGTGACCCTCGGATGCGGAAAGCCCCCGCTGATCCCCGGTTACAAAAATCTGCGGAAACGGGGGTTTCTAGA
This sequence comes from Aquila chrysaetos chrysaetos, assembly GCF_900496995.4. Taxonomy (NCBI): domain Eukaryota; kingdom Metazoa; phylum Chordata; class Aves; order Accipitriformes; family Accipitridae; genus Aquila; species Aquila chrysaetos. The sequence goes on along the minus strand of NW_024470381.1, from coordinate 557,715 downwards.
CCCCCTAAAACGGCAGAGCCAGCATCCACCGGCGATGCCGCCCCAGCCATCGCTCCCTACGACCCTCGGCTGCTGACGGCTGGCGGGCTGAGCAAAGGCAGCGGGCAGAGCAGTGTGCTGAGTGCCATCAGCTTGTATGATCCCAGGACTCCGAGCTCAGGCAGCAAAGCTTCCGAGTCTCCTAACGAAGGTAATTCATCCTCCAAATCCTCAGATTCCAGCAAAACCACCAGTAAAACCAAGGAACCCCTTTTCGTTCGGCGATCAGCGTTAGATCAACCCGAATCGGAGAAGGCGAGCGCCGAATCCGCTACGGACAGGTACAACAGCTATAACCGGCCTCGTCCCAAAGCCGCCGCCGCCCCCCCTGCCCAAGAAACAACCCCCCAACCCGGGGTCCACAACCTCCCGGTCCCCTCCGTTTATGGCATGGTCAAACAAAGCGCCAAATCCGGATCGGGAAGCCCGTTTGCGGGGAACAGCCCGGCACAGGACGGCGAGCAGCAAGATGCCGCTTCCCTTAAAGATGTTTTTAAGGGTTTCGATCCCACGGCTTCTCCTTTCTGCCAGTAGTATTAAAAAAAAAAAAAACCAAACACAAAAAAAAACCCCAACAAAACCAAACCCTGACTCTGCTCCATGCATCAAATTAGCAGCGCAGCGTTGGTAATTTGATTTAATGGGGGGGGGGGGGTGTTGGTTTTTTGTTTTGTTTATTTTTTCTTTTTAATTCCATTAGAGCTCACTTTAGCCATATAACGTGTATATAAATCCTGGTTTCTGCTGTAACTAAAGAGAGTTTCCCCAAGCCACGTTTTAAAAGAAGAATCAACGTCTCCCTCTGCGATAACAACCAGCATTTTCTTTATTTTGGCGCTTCCCCCCCCCAAAGAAACCCCCTGATCGAAATCATCCGGGGAGGGGGGGAAAAAGAAACATGGCGTTTCAAACCTGACTTCTCCGGCTCTGCTCAGGGAGGAAAAATTACCGCAATTCTTTAATTTCTTGCTTTAAAAAGCCGCACCGATGGGTTGCGGGGTTCATTTTTACAGCAGAATTAACTAAAAATCTTTGTATTATAGTCTTTTTCTAAAATCCTGCTGTGGTGAATGGGAGTAACCATGAAAAATCCACAAAAAAAAACCCAAAAATACCCATGTGAAATTGCTTCTGTAATTGTGGGGGGGGGCGTTTCCTGTTTCTTTGGGTTTATTTTTTTTTTTCGGAAGTAAATATTTTTATGCCGTTTCTTGGAGGTTTTCAAGACAACTGGGGCACTTCGAATCCCCGAGAAGGTGACAAAATATTTACAGCCCCCAAAAGTTCCGCAGGCTACCAAAAAAAAAAAAAAAAAACAAACCAAAAACGAGAAGGAAAAAGGTTGTATTATTGCAATTAAATTATTAATCTCAAATTATTTTGCTCATACGTAGTTTGCATCCAGAAAAGGGGCTTCCCCCCCCCCCCAAAAAAAAGGCAGGTCTGCGCTCAGAAGCTCTCGGTGCCTTTTTTTTCCCATCGTGGAGAGAAAATCGTCCTTCCTGCCGCGGGATGGGATCAGAAAAAGGAGCTAAAACCCAATTCCCGGCTGGAAAATCACCGTTGATGCAACTGGAGGAGAAAAAAACCCAACTGCACAGAAAACCCACTGCCACGGGGGTTTTTTTTGGGGGGGGGGGGGAATCCATTTTTGAGCAGCCGGCGCTGAGGTAAGCACCGTCCGGCTCCGCCAGCCCATGAAAAACCCCCAAAACGCTTATTTTTTTTCAGCAATAAACTTGGGGGTTTTTTTTATCACTCCTATCAAATTTACGATGGGTTTTTCTCAACCCGTTGCTCCCTGAAATATTTTCTCGGTGTTTCGAGCGGCTGGGGGTTGCTTTGAGCGGGGCAAGAACCTGAACTTTTTGTAAAATGATTTATTATTATTTTATTTTATAGGGATTTAAAAAAAACAAAAAAACACACAAAAAACCCCCCAAAAAACAGCTATCGAAGCCAGTTGGGGGGGGATTTTTTTTTTTTCCACCTGCCAGAGGTTTCGAAGAAGAGCGATTGTAATAAATGTGTAAATAATTGTTTCAGAGTCGAGGTTGTTGATGGAAATACCTGGGGTTTGCACCAAAATTGGGGCTTGGGGTTGGGTTTTTTTCTCCCTTTTCTTCCCTTTTTTGGGGGTATCTTCCAAATCCTGTTGAGGAGCTGACGGTTGAGCATTGGTGTCCTGGGGTTTGGGGTGCGTCTGGGGGGTTTGGGGGTGCAGGTGGGTGGTTTGGGGTGCATCTGGGGGGTTTCAGGGTGCAGGTGGGGGTTTGGAGGGTGAGTGTAAGGTTTGGGGGTGCAAGTGTGGGGTTTGGGAGGCATCTGGGGTGGTTGGGGGTGCTTCTGGGAGGTTTGGGGGAACACCTATAGGATCTGGGGGTGTCTATGGGGTTTGGGGTGCAGGTGGGGTTTTGGGGGTCCCCCCCACAGTAGGGTACAGGCAGGGGGGGTTGTGGGGTGTCCCACCCCCCCCCCACTGCAGCAGGTGCCGTTTGGGGTGCCAGGGCTGGTCGTCCCCCCCCTGCCAGGGACCCCCAGTCCCATCCCCAGGGAGCCCCCCCCCCCAGATTGCATTCAGCTTGGGGCGCCCTGGCCATTTTTGGGGTGCCCAGGCTGGGGGGGGCGGGGGGGTCAGCACCCCAACATGCCCACCCCGTCCCAGGGGAGGATGCTGGGGCCTCACGGTCCCTCCTCCATGGGTGCCCCACCCCGCCCACGGCTGTGGAACCCTAACATCTTTTGGGGTACGGGTTGTGCCTCCCAACCCCTCCCCGTACCCCCAGCCCCCCCAATATTCCCAGTCCCCCCCCCCAGTACTGCTCCCCCCTCCAATTTTGGCCCATTCCCACACAATAAAAGTGATTTTGGCGGGTCCAAGCATGGGGGGGGTAGCACCCCATTTTTAGGGGCGGGGGTCAGGATCCCTGCAGGGCCCTCCCTCTGGGAACGGAGCTGGGGGGGGGCACTTCCTGGCCAGATGTTCCCAACATCTGGATTCTTCTATAAACAGCTGGCGGGGGGGGCGGTGATGAGAACAGGGCAGCTCATCACCGCAGTGACACAAAGGGTTTTTTTGGGGTGGACGACCCTGGGGACAAGGAGCCTCGGGGAGGGGGGGGTTGGGGGGGGGGTGTGGGTGTGTGTGGGGGGGTGTGTGTGGGGGGGTGTGGGTGTGTGGGGGGGTGTGTCTGTCTGTCTGTCTGTCCCCCCCTGTGTCCCCCCCGGGGCCGGAGCGATGCTGGGCTCATGCCTAAATATGGAGCTGGCAGAGAGAGGCGGGCAATGCTTGGGGGGGGAGGTGGCTGTTTGGGGGGGCTCCCTATTTTTTAGGGGCGTCCCTGTTTTTTTTCGGGGGGGCCCAAATTTTTGGGGGGGTCCCTGCCACGTGCTACCCCCACCCATGTGACGCAGCGAGGTTTTATTCTGGGGGAGGGGGGGCATCAAAGGATTTACATGGTAGGTGGGATTAAATACTGTACAGTGGGTGCTGGGGGGGGGGGGGACGACCCCTTATGGGTGCTGGAAGTGGGTGACCCCACATCCCCCACACCCCGCGGTCACGAGTGGGGGGAATCACGGGGGGGGTGGGTTGGGGTCCTCCGGGCTGGGTCGCTGGAGGACTTGTTGCTTCGGTAGCCCCTTGAGTTGGGTGAGGAGCTCCCGTATGAAGTCCTGCGTGGAGGGGAGGAGTATAAAAAAAAGGAGGGGGGGCTAATTAGAGACCCCCCAAAAAATTAAGCCCCCCCCCTCCCTTCCCTGAAGCTGCTTCTGGAGATAAGCGGGGAGGAAAAGGCCCCCCCAGAGGAAGCCGGAGCTGAATACTTTTGCCTTTTAAAGCTCGGTTGGAGCAGCCAGAGCTGGAAGAATGCGGGGGGGGGGGGTGGCAGCATGCACCCCCCCACACTCGTGTCACCACCCCACGCATGACCCCCCCCCACCCCATGGGTGCGTACCTCAGTGTCAGCAGTGCACGATCTCAGGATGCCCTGGATGGATGGAGGGGGGGGGCAGGATGTGAGAGGGGGGGGGGTGTCATGTGTGGACCTCCCCCACTCAAAACTCGTGTGGGGTGCCCCCCCCAAAAAAACCCACACCTGCAGCTTCTGGGCTCGTTCCTCGTCTGTCTCCAGCTCCAGGAGGTCATCGATGTTCACCTCGTCCGGCATCTCCCCCTCCTGCCATGGGGGGGGGGGGGACACAGGGACACCCCTGGGTGTCCCCAAGACCACCCGCCACCCCGCCTGTCATGTCGTGTCCCCCCCCCCGCGTTGGGGGGGGTTGTCCCCAACCCCTCCCCACGTGGGGCCTGGGTGTCCCCGAGTCCACGCACCCCCCTCCCCCGCGGTGTGTCGCCAACCCCTCCCCACGTGTCCCCAACCCCCCCCCCCCGTGTCCCTCCTGCCGAGGCCAGCGGGATAACGGGACATCTGTCACCTCCCATCTGTCCCCGTGTCCCCCCCCCCCCCCCCCCAGGGTCCCTCCGCGTCGTTCCCACGGGGGACCGGGTCCAGCACGGGGCGGGGGGGGGGGGGAGGATGGACACTCGGTCCCGGCGCTGCTCTCGGTCCCGTTCCCGCTCCCGCTCCCGTTCCTGGTGCCGGTGCCGTCGCCGTTCCCGTCCCTACCCGCCCGCGGTAGAGCTCCTCCAGCCGCCCGTCGATCCACTGCTCGGTGTCCAGCCGCCGCTGCAGCTCCCGCCGGTTGTACTTGACGGTGACCCTCGCCGGTCGCCGCTGGAGCCCGGGGCTGCGGGCGGGGGGTTGGGGACGCCGGACAGCGGGGGAGCGGCCGGGGGAGCGGCCCGGGGAACCCCCCCGCCCCTGCCGCCGCCCCACGCGGTTCGCCGCCATCGCTCGTGGGGACGCGGCGCTCGGGGGGGGACACCGCCGGCTATAGGGGGCGGGGGGGGGGGGGGGGGGGGGGGGGCGGGGGGGAGGGGAGGGGCGGCCGGGGGGGAGGGGCTGGGGCGGGGGAGGAGGGGCGGGGGGGGGCGGTAAAACGGGGAGCTCCCCTCCGCCCCCCCCATAGAGACCTATAGAGCCCACAGCTCATCTAACCCTATAGATCCTATAGCTCCCCGTAGCCCCCTATAGAGCCCACAGCTCCCGTGAACCCTATAGGCCCTATAGCCCCCTATAGACCCCACAGCTCCTGTGGACCCTATAGATCCCACAGTGCCCTATAGGACCTATAGCACCACTCCACTAACCCTATAGTCCCCTATAGTCACCCACAGCTCCCCTAACCCTATAGCCCCCTATAGCGCCGGGTCTTCCCGGGCCGTGGTGTAGCGCTTTTTTCCCGCGCCGCATGCAAACGATGGGGCCGGACTTAGCAGCAGTGCCTGGGCGGGCGGGGCCTGCAGCCGGCGACGGGGCGGAGCTCGGAGAAGGGGCGGAGCTCGGGGGCGGAGCGGAGCTCGGAGTCGGGGCGGAGCGCACCTATGTGACGCAGCGGCGGCGGCCATGGCGCCTGGGCGGCTCCTCCCGCTGCTCCTCCTGCCCACGGCCGCCGCCATCGACGCTCGGCCCGGCCCGGCCCCGAGGGGCCCCCCCTGCTCGGTAACGGCCGCCTCCACGCCCCGGGGGGGGAGGCCGCGGCCTCCTAAGGGCCTTTGGGGGTGGGCCAGCCCGGGGGGTGGATCCTGAGGGGGGGCTCTGGGGGGGTCGCGGCCTTTGAGGACCCTGAGGGGGTCCTGACCTTCAGGGGGTCACAGGGAAGGTTTGAGGGGGCTCACAGCCTTGAGGGTGGCTCTGAAAACTTGGGGGGGGGCTCTGGGGGCCTCTGTAAGGCTCATGGCCTTTGGAGGGGAGGCCTAGGGAGAGTCTTGAGTAGGGTCGTGGGCTTGGGGGGGTGAGCCTGGGCCCTTGGGGGTCACAGCATCAGGGGAGGGTCTCGGAACCCCTCTTGGGGGGCAGGTTGTGTGGGGTTGTGGCCTTTTGGGGGGTTGTGACCTTAGGGGAAAGGCCTGAGTGGGGTCACAGCCTCAGGGAATGACCCTGGGTCCCTGGGGGGGGACTCTGGGTGGTCATGGCCGTGATGGGGGGGTCTCTAAATCCTCCTGGGGCGGTCCAGGCCCTTTGGGGATGGGGGTCTCTGGTCAGGGTGGCCCTGCTGCTACTTCTCCAGGAAAAGCCTCTGTTCCTTTTTCTTTTTTTTGTCATTTTTAAACCGAAAATGGCTCATTGTTCCTTCCCTTCACGGGGAGGGGGCCAGGTGGAGCTGCCCCAGTGGCTCTGGCAAGGCGTGGGGGGGGTCAAAAAGGGGTTTCACAGACACACACACACCCCCCAGGCCACCGCGCTGTCATTCCCTCTGCTCCAAGCTTCCTCTTCGTCTTCAGGAAATCCCGCCCAAGCCTTCCCCGACGCCCCGGGGTTGTTTTTTTTTTGGGGGGGGGGGGGGGGGTGGGGGGGTTACAGGGCTTCAAAGCACCCCCGGCCTCGGGGGGGGGGGGGCAGATTCAGCCCCCCCCCCCCGCAGTCACAGGATCCATCCTGCTCCCTTGGGATGGAGCAGCGGCTTTTTCCCCCCCTGGCAAAAATCTGGATCCTGGTTATCCCAGCTGACCCCAGAGAGTGGCTGGGAGCCCTAGAGGGAGCAAGTTTGCCTGGTTGCTGCCCTCAAATTCTCTGTAAACAGGAAACGACTTGCACTTTTAAACCCAGTTCATTACCTCGGTGGCTTAACGAGGAAGAAATTTGGGTCTTTCCCTGGGCTGCTGGATTCTGATCCCGCTGGGATTTTCTTTTCCTGAGCCAAAAATGTGGCTTTTTGGGTTGTTTGGGGTTTTTTTTAAACATATTTCATCACTTTCAGCTAGAAATCAGGTCCCAGCCAGATAATTTTGCAGCACCTGGAGTGTCTGTGGCCATGGGCCCGGCAAATCTGTGTGCTGCTGGCTCTTCTCCACCACCACCCCAACCCCAGGAGGTGTATTAAGTTGGGGGGAGGCAGCACATAGAGGCCCCCCAAAACCTCCCCATGCCTCTCAGGGGCTGTACCCCCACCCTGTGATCCTGTTTGGGGTGTCGTCCCCCCCCATCTCCTGGCCTGCCGGGAAGTGGCCGGGGGGGGCGGTTTTGTGATGGGGGATTTTGGTAAAGCCTGAATTTGGGGATTTAGGCTTAGTTTTGTCTAAAACTGGGAGTTTCTGGCTCTTTGGTTTATCATCATCATTATTTGGTTTATTATTGTCAGTTTATTATTATTTGGTTTATTATTGTCGGTTTATTACTTGGTTTATTATTTATTATCCCAGCGGATTCGCCGTCGCTCTGGCCCCAGAGCACTGCTCGCTGCCTGATTTCCAGCAGCGCAGGCCAGGGGGGGCTGCTGGATGTTTTTGGGGGGGGGGGACAGTTCACCTCCTGGGCTCTGCCTCGTGCTGGGAATTGGCACGGAGTTGGGCTGCTGAGACAGTAAATCCCTTCCCAATGCGGGGGGGTTGCATCTGTCCCCTTAAAATTTGGGGAAAGTGGGGTTTTTGGTTGTGAAGGTTAATGTCTTTTTTTGTTTTTCCTCCTGGCAGAGCTCTGCTCGCTGCCCAAGGCGGTGGGACAGTGCCGGGTCCCAATGCCACAGTGGTGGTTCAACATCACTGGTGGTTCATGCCAAAGCTTCGTCTTTGGTGGCTGCAAGGGGAATGCCAACTTCCTGATGGAGCGGGAATGTCGGGAGAGCTGCGTCCTCGGAGGGGGTAAGGTCACTGTGGAGGGGGGGACATGAACACACATGGTGCTGATCCCATCCCTGGGGGGATCTGGGGATCATCCTGGCATTCACTGCGAGCGGAGAGCGGAAGTTGCGGTGAATGCCGACACGGCTGTGTCCCGGTTTGGGGGGAATCCCTCACCCAAATCCTCCCCCGGGAACCAGCTCAGGAGGCTTTAACACCCGAATTTGGCGTCAAACACCCCAAAATAACTCACCAAATTGACTTATTTGGGGTTTTTTTTTTATCGTTTTGGTGTCGAACACCCCAAAATAACCCACCAAACTGGGTCATTTTGGGTTTGTGGTTTGATTTTTTTTTTTTTTTTTTTTTTTTAAATCATTTTCCCCAGCTCCAAAGAAACCTGAGTATTGCGCTGAGCAGACCAAAGCCAACTCCACCTACGATAGTAAAACCTCACTGCAATGCTTGGTGCTGCTGAATCCCTTTTCCCCCCCTGCCATTTCCTTGGGCAACGCCAGGAGAATTTGGGGGGTGGTCTGTGCCCAATGTACCCCCCCCAGCATACTGCATCGTCCCCTGGGTGACTGGCCCGTGCTGTGCCTCCTTCCTGCGCTGGTACTACAGCCCGGCAAACCGAACCTGCCAGCGATTCATCTATGGTGGCTGCCAGGGAAATAAGAACAACTACCAGCATGAAGAGGAATGCTTGAAACGCTGCAGCCCCAAGCCAGGTGAGGAGCAGGGGACTGTCCCCAAGTGGCCTTGGGGACATTCTGGTGTCCCCGTCCCCTGTCCACCCCCCCCCATCTCACTCCAGTTTCCTTCCCCGCAGAAGATACCGGTGGCACCGGTGCCAATTTCCGTGGCGATTTTCTCTCTACCAAAGGTAAGCACTGGCAGGACTCCCTTCTCCACCTCCCTTGGGCACATGGGTGATATCCTAATGTTCCCTTTTTTTTTTTTTTTTTTTTTTTTTTTGGGGTGTCGTGTCGTCGTCGTCCCCCCCCCCCCCCCACAGAGCGCTGGCACTGGGGGTGCTCCTGGCTGTCCTGGCAGCCGTTTTGTTGGGTTACATGATGGACATCACCCTCAAGACATGCCGGAGAAAACCAGAGCTGCCGGGAGTGGGAACGGGATGGAGCCCTGGCAATGACAAGGAATATCTGATGAGCAATGCCTACACCCTCTGAGAAGGGGGGGTGCATCCCCTCTTTCTGGACACACCCACCCCCCCCCCCCCCAAAGTGGGAGGACTCCCCCCTCCCCCCCCAATGATGTCTCTGGTGCATTTTGGGCACCTCACTTGTTCTTTGTAATTATTTTTATTATTTTTCCTCTTTTTTGGGGGGGCTTTTTTTTTTTTTTTTTTAAATTATTTTGTAGAAAAACAGGGTTGTGGGGAAACACTAGTGGGGGATGGGGGAATCCCTCCCCCATGAGGGGGGGGGGGTTCTCCCCCCCTTCCCTAGCTTTTCCCACCTGGATTTAGTGGCTGGCTGTGCACCTGGAGGGGGGGGGCAGACCCTCTCCCAGTGATTTGGGGGGGGGGTCTTAGCACTTTTGGGGGACCCTGTCCCCTTGCTTTTGGGGGGGGGGGGGCACGTGGGGGGTGTTCCTGATTGTTGTGTCAAATCAACCAGATTTAGGATTTAATTATTAATTTTGGGGGTGGGTGGTTTTGTTTTGTTTTTGTTTTTTATACATTAGAGGGATTTTTTTTTTTTCTTTCTGAATAAAGGGAGATGTGAACCACCCTCTGGGGGGGCTTGGGTTTCTTGGGGTGGGTGGGGGGCACCCCAAAAGTCCCTGGGGGGGGTGGGGAGGCTGAGAATCTCAACCATGGGGAGAGTGGGAAGCTCTCATGGGGCTGGGACCCCCCCCCCCCTCCAAGCCCAGATGAGGCCCTTTGGGGGGGGGGGGGGCAAAAACAGGGTGTCCAGGCCCCTAGGGGGGGCACTTGCACCCCCTTATATGTGGCCCCTCCCAGTCTGCTGGCTCAGCAAGGATAAACCCTGTGGCCCCACCCTGGTGCTGGCTGGGATGGATCCAGAACACACCGGGGGGGGGGGGGGGGGTGTCCCCCCCCAACCTGCTGGGGAAAATTGGGGTGTTGGGAGGTGTCACGGTCCACTCGGTGGACTCGTGATGGTTCGTTTGCTACGATCTCGAAAGTGCAAAATTGGTGTTGGTCACCTTAAAGGGGATAGCAGTAATCACACAGTAAAACTTTATTGTATTGCCTGTGAAGAGGCACGTGATAGTTAGAGATGGGTGAGAGAAAGGAGAAAAGTAAAGTTAAGTTTAGAGAGAGGAGAAAGAGAGGTTATAGCTACCACCGCTGATCTCAAGACGTCCTAACGGTCCCGGGTCCAGTTAATGCTGCGTCGTCGATCGTCGTGGTCCTTGGTGGGGAAGCTTCAAATTCCCATTGTTCAGAAGTCATCTTTTATGCTTAGTAACACACCTTGCTCCACCTCTGCCTCAGGAGTCTCTGCCCTTCTCAGAATACAATTATCATATCTCCGCCCTTCTCGAGCGAGGCTATCACGCAGGCGCAGGGTCAGTGTCCGAGGCGTGGTAAGTCTTGGAGGCAGGTAGCCTTCGACCAGGAGGTGTGTTTTGGTATTATAATGAAGCAAAGTTCGTCTAAAGTTCATGATCTCTTCATCGATGTTATGGCAATGGTTGCAATCCATCCTTTTTGACAGTAGCTATGCGGTTATCTCTAACGGCTCTAGCCAGGTACCTTCCAGGAGCCTTGTACCGCACATTCTGTCCTTGGGATTGGCCGCTGCGCTCCAAACAGGCCGTTGTCAGGTAATGTACTGTTCATGTTCCTGATGACAATGTTGAGACAATGCTGATTTTCTGACCGACTCTTACACCACCCCGTGGCTCAACATGGTCGTCAGGACGTCAGGACCGCTTGGTGGTAGCATGATAAAGAAGAGGAAGAAGAAAAGGAAAAGAAAAAGACAGAGAGAGAGAGAGAGAAAAGGAGAGAAGATAGAAAGGCAACTACAATTTGTATCAATTACAATCAAAATTGTTTATATATATAAAAAAAAAATCAATGAGGTTTCAAAACATCAATTGATTTGGGAATATCCACATTGGATGGAACATCAAGCATATTATATGTGTTCAGTACAGACATCAAATGCGTTAACCGATTCATCATTCTCCAGGCTATGACATACAATACTGCAGACAAAGCCAAACTGATCAAAACCAATATCAAGAGAACCACGATGGGGTGACACAACTTGTTCAGGATGCCTGTAGCAGTAGGCGACCATCCGAAAAGTGTGTCCCACCATCTAGGTTCTGCATCCTTTTGCACTCTTTCTAAAACTCGGTGTATTTCTTTCACATTGTGATGAACAGTTATTAAGGTTTTCTGTCCATTTTCCCTAATTTTTTCCAAAATCTCAACCAAATCCTTGTGTTGTAATAACTGTTTTACCAAAGTGAGATTCATTCCAATGGGTATAGGCAGCAATTCATGAATCAACATATAGTTAGATTGCAAAAGTTGGTGAGATGTGACCGGGGCCGAATAGGAAAAGTCACATCCAACAATCTTAGTGAAATTACAAACACAAAAATTTGAATGATTTTTAGTCTCCACAACTACCTTATCTACAGATAGAAAATCACAAACAGTCCTCAAACATACACAGCCTTTGCCGATATATGAGTACTGTTTCAGGGTTTTCATTAGGATGAATCTCAAAGTGGCAAATATTTTGTTCAGTATCTAAACAAATATCTTGTGCCTCAATTGCATTGCCTTCACAAACAAATCCTTGTTGTTCTCGTACAATACAAGATTCCAAATTAACAGTTTGCCATTTTTCATTCACCTTTCGGGCCCATACTCTATGCTCAAAAGGATAGAGTATAGTTCCGTTGTGGTTCAACCCTAATGCAATAACGGGATAAATTGGGTATATGGTAGTAAGCACAAAAGTTGTAGCTATGTTTGTAACGGGATCATAAGTAAAGTTTACCAGGTCCCACCAGGATTGGAGTTCCTTCTCAAAATCAGTGGCACTGTCCCAAATTATTTTCCGAATTTCAGTGGGGAGAGTGCCTTCTTCACCTTCTCTTATAATTGAGGCGGCTACCGACTGCATCCATATTTGAGCCTGGATACAACTGAGAGCCAAAGAGATGTTATTTTGGATCACCCCAAGTGCGTCAGTAATCAATTCGTGGTCCCTTACATTTACCTTTTCCCATTTTGGTAATATATTTGACAACAGCCACTGGTTAGTCCCCAAAGCCAATAAAGACGACCGCAAAGGCTGTTGTAATTTAGCCAAATCACTAATTGAGGTAGCCAACTTGTTCATTATTACTTCCGAATCGATGCTATTTAAAACTCCCAGTCCTGTTCCCAAAACACCAGTTAGGTCTCTCTGTGTTCTTCTCATGGGAAGAGTTCGTTTTTGCAGCCAGGTTGTCCATCCCTCGTAAGAAGTCTTTAGGAAAGGTGAGCAAGCTGGCTGAATGTCTGAAACATTGTTCTGCATTGACAATTCAACTCGTTTGAGAGACCACGCCGGGTTAAACAACATTTGTTGTAGGCCCGTATTTCTGATCACATACGGTCCAATTTCAAAGATTTTTGGACTGAGCACAACAATTGGTTGGGTAGCGGGTATTACAACGTCTATTTTAAATCCTCCCCAGTATTTAGTGTTATTTTTACCACACATAACTTTATAAGAGTATTGTACAGCAGTCAAGTTTAACCAACAGTCTAGGTTTTGATTTTTACACAACAAAATAGGGCCATGAGGTCCAATTCCATAACTGTTTGTGGATTCAATGTGAGATTCAGTGATCAGTCTGCATCTTATTGTGATGTTATTTCCTTGTACCACTGTAAAAGAGGGTATAACTTCATCTTTGTCAGTTAGCGTAAAGAGGGTATCTATGCCATCGTGCGTGACTACTGCAACAAGCATCCTAGTTACAACATTCATTTTGAATTTAAATGTTAGGCCTGATAGCTCTCCGGTCGGTGGATTAGATCGCCAATCGCACACCACATAAACTGGCTTGGTCAAAGTAAAATTATACCAACAATCTCCCTGTTCCTTAAGACAGGATTTGGTGATTTCAACATTATTGGTACTTGGGTCTAGGGGGTAGTTACTGACATTCTTTTGACGGCAACACATAATGAGAGAATCCTGTTTGTTACATCCCCATTCTATTGTAGGACAGAGTTTCGCAGTGATGTTGGAACTAGGGTCCAATAGATTTCCAGAGATGGTAATTGAAGAGGCTTTCTCATAAAGAGATCCTTCCACCTTTCTACATCCCACTTGGATTTTTTCTCCAATCATTCCAGTCAGGACATGGACCCAGTCTTTTTTGTCCCATTCCCCCCACTCAAGTGGGTGGTATACTTCAGAATCATGCATTACTACAGTGGCTAAGTTTGGGAGACGGTCTTTGGGATACTGTCCCATACTCCAAGTATACTGGACAATAGCTTGGGACCATGGCCATTCTGTATTCTTTTGGCTACAGATTAGTGGTAAAATACAAAAAAGTACTATCAATCTAGTTAAGTGATTCATAATTCATGCTGTTCTTGGCGTCCCTCGGAGTTCTTCTGCAAAACAAAAAAAAAAACAAAACTTGCCTCTCCGAGGCAAAGAGATTAATACTATACAGAAAATTAAAATGATGGAATTATCCAGCGAGTATTTATCCAATGCTCCTTCCCTAGGGCATCGGATGCTACCCATGAGTATACATTCAGTGGGGTTTTTAATACCAGTGGCACACTTCCTACAGTGGGAAGTTCTACTAGGACAGGTTGTCTAGGGAAATGTGCTGGATTCTTAGAATCATCTGGTCCCTTTAATGAGGGAACTAGAGAGGGAGCCTTCGGGCAAAAGGCAGTAATTTTGGGGCATCCATTTACCCCCCATCTGTCATTTACACCTTTGACAGCTTCCCATAGGCGGGCATCCCAATTTCCCTCTTGTGGTCTCAAAAGTCGTTTTAAGAGACCATTTGTTCTTTCTACAATCCCATTGGCCTGTGGATAGTATGGAGTGTGGAAGACCCATTTAATCCCTTCGCTTCGTGCCCAATCCTGTACGATTTTGGCGGTGAAGTGGGAGCCATTGTCAGATTGTATTTCTTGTGGTTTTGGAAAAATTCCAAACCATTCATGCAGTGCTTTCACAGTTTTTTCTCCCGTAGCTTTGTTCAAAGCTTCGGCTTGGACTAGCCCTGATGTTATCTCCACTCCTACCAGCACAAAGCGTTTTCCTCCTGATTTCTTAAAGGGGCCTATATAATCTACCTGCCAAGCATCCCACAAGCCTTTACCCTCTCTTAAATGCAGAGGGTCATCCTCTAAGGGGTGTCTTTCGAGCCGTGTACGGCACTGTTCACAGGCTGATATGCAGGTTTTACACATTTCCCTAGTGACAGGCCAACCCCGGGCAAGGGCTTCACGATACAAATCTTTAGCTCCTGGATGTTTACGTTTTATATGTAACCATTCTAGCAAACGATCCCAATCTTCTGTGATCTGGTCCTTTTGTACAGGAGCTAGTCTTGCTAATTCATCAGCTTTGTTGTTCCATTCTCCTGCCGAGCCCCCATCTACTTGATGAGAAGCTACCCATCCCACAGCAAAGTTCCCTTGTCTTGCAATGCTCAGGATTTCTTGCCACTTGTCCTTTTGCCACACTGAAATTCTGTTAACCTCCCATTCATTTTGCTCCCAGAAAGGGAGCCATTCAGTACATCCTTTAAACACTGCATAGGAATCAGTATATATATGGACAGGGGAAGCGGTTTGTGCTTCATGCTTGAAAACGCTCCATACTGCAATTAATTCTCCTACCTGGGCACTCCCTTCTCCCTCTGTTATTATCTGTTCTTTAGTAATAGTATGGAGGACTACTGCCCGGTATTTCCACACTTTTCCTTCTCGCTTTGCTGAAGCGTCGGTAAACCAAGCATTCACTGACTGATCGTGGGAGAAAGGAGGGGCTACCTGAATAACTGAGATAGGTTTGTCTTGGCTGCCATCCAGGCTTTCTGTTTCTTGGATAGCTAAGTTTTTTAAAGCTCCTTCAGTCACTGAGAAAAGGTTACAATAGTGTTCAATCTGGGCATACCACTTTCGTACTGAGGCTCTCTGGGCCACCCCGTCAGGAGGGGGGGTCCTGTTAGTGACTGCTTTTATAACTTTGAACGGGCCTCTTAGCACGATTGGTTGCTGACGTGTAATTTTCTCCACTTCTATGAGAGCCATGCTAACCACAAACCAACCTTTCTCCCATGCAGTATATCTCTTCTCAGCATCCTTAAAGCCGCGGGAGTAAAATCCTACAGGGCGGGTTGGACCCTCAGGACCACGTTGCCAAATGTGTACTGACAATCCTGTTGTGGCAAACCCCCGTTCTGCCTGAAAAGGGTCTGTAGGGTGGATAGGGCCAAGAGCCTGATGAGCTGTTGCTTCAAAAATTAACAATTGCATTGCTGCTTCCTGAGAAGCAGTCCATTCCCATTTGGCCCGTTTTCTCAGCAAATCATAAAGAGGTCTGGCAATGATAGAAAAGTCTGGGATATGTTTTCTCCAGAATACCAATAACCCTAAAGCATGCTGCAAATCCTTTTTGATTCAGGCATTTTAATCTGATCTAGAGAAGTGAGGGTGTCTGGTGGGATACATGTCATTCCCCCTTTCCACCAAATTCCCAAAAACTTTACTTCTTGTGAGGGTTTTTGGATCTTTTCTGGGGGAATTTGCAAACCCAAGTTCTCCAAATGAGAAATTATGTTCTGTTGGGTTGCCCCCACCTCCTTTTCTTCATCTCCACCCACGAGAATATCATCAATATACTGGTAGACAGCTATGCCGTCGGCTTTTGGTATTTTCTCCAGTTCTTGGGCCAAAGCGTGGTGAGCTAGTGTAGGGGAATGTTTGTATCCCTGAGGCAGCCGGGTAAAGGTAAATTGTTGTCCCTCCCAAGTAAAAGCAAAATGATCTCTGTCTTCTGGTCACAAAGGTATCATGAAAAACATATCTTTAACATCTATGGTTGCCATGATCGGATGAGCTTTCTCCTGAATTGTTTATTACCAGTTCAGCCATATGAGGGACTGCGGCAGTCAGAGGCCCTGTGTTAGCATTCAGCCTTCGAAAATCTACTGTGAGCCTCCACTTCCCATTAGGTTTTTTCACCGGCCATACCGGCGAGTTGAAAGGAGAATGGGTATTTATCACCACTCCTTGTTCCCGCATCTCCTGCATGACTGGTTTGATACCTTCCTTTGCTCCCAGGGGGAGGGGATATTGTTTAACACTAGTTACTTTGCTAAATGGCAGAGGGGGTGCAGTTTGAAGTAGCCTGATGTTCAGCTGCGGTGTCCCAAAAGTCCACAACAATCCTTCTGAATCCTCCCACCCCCTTCCTTTAAGGGCATCTATTCCTAACAGGTTAGTCGGAATGTTCCCAACCACCATGTTAATAGTGATTGTGCCTTCCTCTCCCGGCAGCATCAGCTTTACCGGAACAACGTTCATAACTTCTGTTGACCCTAGAGCATTCAAGACACAAACGTTTCGCTTAGAGGGAATCACCCCACACCTCTGTGCATCTTCCTCAGTCAGGGCAGAGATCTGTGCACCGGTGTCAATTAAAAAGGTTACGGGTGCACGCTTAGGACCTACAATAGCTGTAATCAATAAATCTCCTCTGTTAGTTTTAGTGAGCTGTCGGATGTAAACCCATCCTCCGTTCCCCCGCCCACTGCTAAGGAACGGAGGTTCTAGTTTCCCTGCTGACTTTCCCCATCGCCCGTGCTCTCCGCGGGGGGGGGCTGTGGGCATGACAGGGGAGATTTCTCTATTTGACCTTAAGTGCTGTGGGTATTGTTTCGGACCATACCACTTTGATATCAGTTTACTCAGTTTATTAAGGGGTAAACCATCCATTACATCTCTGGGAACTCCCTTTTTAATTCCCAAAGCCCACCATTGCTGTCGAGTCAGGGGCTGTCTTCCTCCTCCCCCAGTTTTAGAGTAGGAGTAGTCAGCAGCACTGGCAGAGTCAGTGAGAGCGGTTACAGTTTTACTAACAGATAGGGGTAGATCTTTAGCTCCTACTTGACGGATTCCTTTAGGTTTCTCCTCCAAAGTTCTCACAGGACCGTATTTTCTGCTATAATCTATCAATTCCTGTGCTACATCTCCCCACGTCCACATCCTTTTATGTTTTGAATGGGAAGAAGCTGAGCTATGATTAAAAGGTGAATCTGTGCCAACATAAGTTTCATCTCTTTTGCCTTTAATAAAGCTCTCCAACTTTTCTACAGGGTCTAAAGACGCTATGGTCCTTTGGAGAACAATCCCGGTAGATTTGAGTGATTCTGGGAGTCCCCTTATCAAAGGAGTCATGATTTCAGGATTCACCGGCAACATCATTGGGGATTCATATCCGGGAACTAACTTCCTTTCATGTATCATTTGCAGGCAAGCTGTTTTGTGCACACTTTCTAGCAATTGATCAGCTGTGCCTGTGATTGCTAGGGGATCCCCCCTGTCTAAGGGGTTCAGCCCTCCGGCCCAATAGGCAGCCCGCTGGGTTAGGGACCATGGGGCACGTCTATCCCCTGTTGTTAAAAAGACACCGTGGCCCCAGTAACCACTAGCTTCCCTTTCACTTAACTGAATTTGGTCCCCACCAGTTAAAGATACACGCCACACATACTCTGTTTTGGATTCTTTGGGAAGGCGCCCATATTCTCTTTTCATTTTGGCCAATTCAGTGGGAGTGTATGGTATCTCTTTAGTTGTAATATGTGGGTCATTATCCTCATCATTTATATAAGTATATTCTGCTTTAATCAAAGGCCTCACTTGGGGGTTTTCCCTGAAGTGTTTCCTTGCTTCCTCTAGTTCCTTTTGGGGGTATACCTGACTTATTTGCCGAATACCTATCTTTTCCATTTTCATTTCTATCTCATTCAATGATTCAACAGACTTTGAAAGTTCTTCTTTCAAGGCATCTTTTAGACAGCGATTTTCTTCCTCCTTTTCCTCTGCTTGCTGTTTGTACAAGCAAATTACTCTTTCTTTCTCTGCTAACTGCTCTTCCAGGTTGGAGGTTGTTTTCTGCAAAAGTTGTACCAAATTTTCAAGGGATTCTATGATTTGTTTTTCCTGGCTACGCCGCTTATAGCGGTCTTCAATTGCTGTGACCAGGCTGGCTCCAAGAACTGCACAGATTATCGCTTTGCCTTTGCCTGACCGTGATCTAGCCTCATTCTGTATAGAAATCACTCGGTCTGTTACACTCTGTAAATTTGCCCAATTGTCTCAAGCCCACTCTTCCCCAGGCGGGGAGGGTCGAGCTCCATACTTTGCCAAGAGCGCATAAAACGAGCCAAGATTTTTTACTGATGGAGAGTTTTGATAACCATTCTTTTCAGTCATTTTTGTTGCAAAGGGCCAAACTCACTTCGGGGAGGTCAAACTTAGTTACACCACACACGCAACAACTGCTGCGTCGCCCTCCTCTTCCCCGAGTGGCTGAAGGGACCAAAATCTCACTTCGGGGAGTCAAAACTTAGTTGCTCACAAGTGCAGACTTTCTCTGCTTGTCCCTTCAACTTCCCCGAGTAGTCAACCTCATCTAATGAGGACAGTTCCCCTTTTTGCACTAAGAGATCCTTCACTTGATCCTGATAGACAGAGCCCTCAATTCGAGTTTGGGGGTGAAATACACTGAGGTGTGTGCGGTGTGCGGGAATCCTGAATCGCCCCCCTTGCTTTCTGGACACCTCTCACCCTTTCAGGTGTAGGGCCAGGTGCGGCTGGAACGAAACGTTCTTCCCCTGTTACAAACCACACAAAACCTGCACCCCTCTGTCTCTCAGGATCCTGTCCGTGACGCCAGTTTAATGTCACGGTCCACTCGGTGGACTCGTGATGGTTTGTTTGCTACGATCTCGAAAGTGCAAAATTAAGGTGACCAACACCAAAGGGGATAGCAGTAATCACACAGTAAAACTTTATTGTATTGCCTGTGAAGAGGCACGTGATAGTTAGAGATGGGTGAGAGAAAGGAGAAAAGTAAAGTTAAGTTTAGAGAGAGGAGAAAGAGAGGTTATAGCTACCACCGCTGATCTCAAGACGTCCTAACGGTCCCGGGTCCAGCTAATGCTGCGTCGTCGATCGTCGTGGTCCTTGGTGGGGAAGCTTCAAATTCCCATTGTTCAGAAGTCATCTTTTATGCTTAGTAACACACCTTGCTCCACCTCTGCCTCAGGAGTCTCTGCCCTTCTCAGAATACAATTATCATATCTCCGCCCTTCTCGAGCGAGGCTATCACGCAGGCGCAGGGTCAGTGTCCGAGGCGTGGTAAGTCTTGGAGGTGGGTAGCCTTCGACCAGGAGGTGTGCTTTGGTATTACAATGAAGCAAAGTTCGTCTAAAGTTCATGATCTCTTCATCGATGTTATGGCAACGGTTGCAATCCATCCTTTTTGACAGTAGCTATGCGGTTATCTCTAACGGCTCTAGCCAGGTACCTTCCAGGAGCCTTGTACCGCACATTCTGTCCTTGGGATTGGCCGCTGCGCTCCAAACAGGCCGTTGTCAGGTAATGTACTGTTCATGTTCCTGATGACAATGTTGAGATAATGCTGATTTTCTGACCGACTCTTACAGGGGGGGAGGAAGGGACAGAACTGTCCCTGTTTTGGGTGGGGGGATCCTGAACCTTAGCCCCCCTGCCATGCAAGTACACCCCCCCCAAAAGTATTTGGACCCCACCCCAAAAGGTACTGCCCAGGGCAAGGCCTGCCCCCCCTGTGCACCCATAGAAGCTGGGGGGGGCTGGGCTGGTGCTGCAGCTGCTGGCAGCTCCCCCTGCCATGGACAAGCAGCACCACAAGGAGCCAAGCAAAAAGCACAAGGTGAGGGGCTGTGCAGACCCTCCCCCACCCCAGCACTGTGAACCCCAGGCCCCCCCCCCCCCGGGGACCCCCACAGCCCAGCCCCCATAGCCCTGAGGACCCCAAACTCCTGGGACCCCCACAGCCCCCCCCCACTTTGGGATGCCCCCCCCCCAGTCCTGGAACCCCACACTCACCTAGCCTGGGGATCCCCCTGGCACCCCCCAGCCCCAAGACACACCCCCACACTGCAGAGTGCCCCCCCCCCCGTGACCCTCACAGCCCCAGGATTGCCCCCCCCCCCCCCAGCTTGGGGACCCCATAGCACCAGGACCACCCCCCCCCCAACTCCAGCACCCCAGAACCTCAGGACCCCACTGCTCCAGCACCCCCTGAGCCCTGGAACCCTGCCCCCTGCTGGGTGGGGGGCAGCCCAGGGCCCCCCCTAATTCCACACACACACACCCTCCCCCCCAGGATGGCCACTCCTCTGACTCCTCCAGTTCCAGCTCTGACAACGAGGGAAAGGTAAGAACAGAGCCTCCCCCCATGTCCCCTGCACCCCAAAATCCCCTTGCACCCCATTTTGGGGGGGCCACACAGCCCTATGTATGTGTGTCCCCACCCCATTAACACCCCTGCCCCCCAGCACCATGGCCCTGGCCACGAGCACAAGAAAAAAAAAAGGACAAACTGCACAAGAAACCCAAGAAGAAGAAGTCACTGAGGGGGGGACAAGGGGCTGACAAGGCCCCCCCCCCATGGGGTGTCACCTGTGTGTCCCCCCACTTATAAAGAGCTTGAAGGCATCACCAGAGCAAAGTCCACATGTCACACCCTGGTGTCACTGGGTGGGGGGGACACAAAACCCCAGGGGTGGCTGCCCCCGCACCCTGGAATTCTGGAGGGGGGGGGCTGAAAGGAGACCCCAAAACCTGGTGGCTTTAGCTGGGGGACACACCCCCCCCCCACAACAGCTTGTTCCCACACCCCTAAAAGCAACACCTGTGACATGGCAGGGGGCCCCACTATCCAAAGCCCCCCAAGTGGCCTGCACCCCCTCAAAAACAGGGGTAACCCACCCTACCCCAAAAAAAACGGGGTACAGATACCACACCGTGCTCCCCAGGCAGCATTTATTGAAGCAGCCGAGGGCAAAGTGGGGTTCAGGGCTGGGCACAAAGTGGGTTTGCAGGGGGTAAAACAGGGTTGGGGGGGTAAAATGGGGTTCAGGGGGGCCCCCCTCACCTGAGGAGGTGGTAGGTGAGCCAGTACATGAAGAGGGGCTGGGCAGTGGCAACGGCCATGGTCAGGTACATCCGCAGCTGGTTTTTGGCCCCTCGCACCAACACCCCCTCGGCTGCCGCCTCTGACAGCAGCTTCAGCCGCAGTGTCCTGATCTGTTGGGGGGGTGGGAGCAGGAAAAAAAAAAGGGGGTGAAGTCCCCCCCCCAAAAGCACTCCCCTTTTTTCCCTGCACCCCCCCCTTTTTTTTTTTTTTTTTTTTTTTTACCATGAAGATGCTGAGGCAGCACCAGCTCAGCACCACGTAGTAACCAGTTCGGCTGAAGAGGAGCCTGAAGACGAGGCCGATGATCATCCTGCTGTCAGCAGAGGGGGGGTTATCAAGCTGTAGCCCCCCCCCCCCCCAAAAAAAAAAAAAAACACCCACACACACTAAAAAACCACCTCTCACCCCACATATTTGTAGCCGGCGAAGGCGATGAGGTCGATGGTGGTGAGGTCGGTGTTGATGGTGACGAGGTAGAGGCTGAGGAGGACGGCCAGCACCTCCACGATCAACCAGGCCAGCGCCGAGCTCGCCTGCAAGCCCAGGCTGTCGGGGGAGAATCTGGAGGGGGGGGACAGACACCTTAGATTTGGAGAGGGGGGCATGGTTTTGCTTGCACCCCCTTTTGGGGGGGGAGAACTTGGGTGTCAGCATCCTCCTCACCTGTTCTGGGTGCCCAGAGCCAAGCCAGCAATGAGGATGTAGGTGACGAAGGCCATCACTGGGAGGGGGGACACAACACATGTCACCAGAGAGGGGGGCACGGGGGGAGACAGGGGACATGGGGGGGCCAGAAACTTACCTGGGATGTAGAGATCGGGAGCATTGATGTCGAAACGGGGAGCAACTGGGGTATCCTGCTGGTACCTCACCTGCCAGTCCTTGGTGAAGGGGGGATGGAAAACACCGTTAGGGCCTCCCCCCGGGGCTCTGGTAATGCCCCCCCCCGGTACCGGCCCCCCCCCGCCTCCCCTCACCTGATGCACAAAGGAAAAAATGAGGAGCCCCAGTTTTCTGCCCACGTAGATGGTGTCCACAGCAAAATAATACTTCAGTCTCCCCACCGGGATGAGCCGATCGAGCTGTGGGGAAGTAAAAAAGCCGTGAAGGGGGGGGGGGGTCCCCAGTAACCGGCGCCCCCCCCCCCCCCAGTACCACTCACGTTACAGCCCACGATATCGCGGCCCTGACTGGCCAAACTGCTGCCGTAAACCACGGCTAGGCTAGATACCGGTTCTCTCAGGAAAAAAGCGGGAGGTGGGTAGGAGGAGGAAACGGGAGGCGGACCCCCGTAACCCCGGACCGGTTGGGCGCCCGCCGCCGCCGCCGCCTCCCGCCGCGCTGGTATCATCGAAGAGAGGATGGGGATCCGCCATACGCGGGGCCGCCATCCGGTACCCGGCGTTTGGGGGCTGCGGGGAGAGAAGTGAAACCTGAAGGGGTGTTGGGGGGCCAGGACCGGTCGCCTCAACCCCCGCCGCGCTCACCGTGCCGCTCCAGCTCCATCCTGCCGCATCTCCCGCTTCCGCTAGCTAGCGCGTCACGTGTCTCCTCTCCGGCGCTGCGCTGATTGGCCGCTCTGCCGGAAGTCGTTGGCGAGCGGGAGCGGCAGCCCCGCCCTGCAGGTAACTGGAAGCGAGGGGCGGGGAAGTGGGAGGGGAAGTGGGAGGGGGCGGGGAAGTGGGAGGGGGCGGGGAAGTGGGAGGGGGGGGGGGGAGGAGCCGGGATATCGTGCCCGGCTTCAAGATGGCGGCGTCTACCCCGCCTGGTGTCGCCATGGCAACGGAGCAGGCCTGGGCGGGGCCTGGTGGTCCCCATGGTGGCCCCAGGGCTGTGGTGGCCCCAGGGCTGTGGTGGCCCCAGGGCCACAGTGTCATGGCCATGGGGATGGCCCTGGTGGCTGTGGTGTCCCCAGGGCCACGGTGTCCCCAGGGATGTCCCCAGGGCTGTGGTATCATGGCCATGATGGCCATGGTGGCCAGTGTCCCCAGCGCCATGGTGTCCCTTGGGTGTCATCATCCCCATCCCCACAGCCCACGTCGCTCCACAGAGGCTGGGCAGGGTCCACCACGTCCCTGTCCCCCCCCAACCAGGACCCCCCCCCCCGTGTGGGTGTCCGTGTCCCCTGTTATGTGTCTGTCCCCCCGCCCCCCCCCCCCCCCCCCCGACATCACCAGGGTGGCCGCAGGACAAAACTGCTGGTCCCGTGGGAGCGTGTGACAGTCCCGTGACTGATGAGCACTGCCGGGGGGGGGGGGGATGGACGGACAGACGGACACCCTGTCTGTCTGTCTGCAGCGGGAGGTGTGACCTGGGGGGGTTCCTGCCCCCCCCACCTTGGACTGGTGCCTACTGACCAGTCACCCCAGTTGCACCCCAGTACTGGGCACCCCAATCCCCCAGTTACCCCCCAGTACTGGGCACCCCAATCCCCCAGTTGCACCCCATTACTGGTCATCCCAGTTACCCCCCCATTACTGGTTCCCCGGGGGGGGGTGGTGCCCTCCCTCCCACCACCCATTACCCCCCCCCCGCCCCGGTGCCGCCCCCCCCCCGGGGCGGATCCCGGGGGCGGTCAGAGGCCGCGGTGATGGGCACGGGGCCATGGGGTGCGGCACGGTGCTGTTGGTGGTCGCCTACGCTGGGCTGCTGTTGCTGGGAGCACTGGGGCTGTGGGCGCTGGAGGGGACACCCGGGACCCCCCGGATTCCTGGGACCCCCAATGCCTCCGAGTGGGACCTCACCACCGCCTTCCTCTTCTCACCACCCTCCTCACCACCGTGGGTAAGGGCAGCATCCCTGGGAGCACCTGGACCCCTGGGACCCCCCCCGAAGATCTGGGACCCCCTGGGACCCTCGGGAGATCGGGGACCCCTGTGTGCACTGGGACCCCTGGGAGATCTGGGACCCCTGGGAGATCAAGGACCCCTGGGACCCCCATGAGTGCTGGGATCCATGGGATCCCTGTGAGCACCGGGACCCCCATGTGCACCCCATGATCCCCAGAACCCCCCTGCACCCCAGGACCCCTGTGTGCACCCCAGGACCCCCCTGCACCCCAGGACCCCCCTGCACCCCAGGACCCTCCATGCACACCAGGACCCCCCTGAACCCCCATGTGCACCCCAGGACCCTCCATGCACCCCATGATCCCTGGGACCCCCATGTGCACCCCAGGACCCCCCCGCACCCCCAGGCCCCCCACCATACCCCTCCAAGACCACACCCCCCCCCATCCCTCCCACCTGCACCCCCATCCCCACATCCTCCCCGTCTCCCCAAGCTCCAGCTCTGGGTTGAGGGGTGGGGGGCACCCCATTAACCCCCCCCCTCTTCCTCCCCCCCGCAACAGGCTACGGCTCGGTGGCCCCCCTCTCGGCAACCAGCAAAGCCTTCTGCATGGCCTACGCCATGGTGGGCGTCCCCATCACCATGTTGACATTGACGGCAACCGTCCGACGGTTGACAGTGCCCTTGGTCCACTGTCCCCGGTTGTACCTACAGGTGCGATGGAGCTACAGCCAGCATGGGGCTGCCCGTACCCACTTTGTCTTCTTGGTGGGGGTCACCTCGGGGGTCTTGGTGCTTCTCCCCGCCGCCAGGTTCTACGTCCTTGAAGGTACTTGGACCTACTTGGATGCCGTCTACTTCTGCATCATCTCTCTTTGCACCATTGGGTTGGGGGATCTCATGCCGGCCGAGCAACCGGGTCAACTGTTGAGGCAACTCTACCAAGTAGCTGTAGCCGGTGAGTAGAATTGGGGGGGGGTCGGACCCCCCCATGCACCCCCCCCCCCGCCCCAAAATTGGAGGTCTTGGATGGGTTGAGGTTGGGTTCTTGACGTCTTGGCCCACCACCGCCAGTGTATCTGCTGCTGGGGTTAACGGGCGTCCTGCTGTTGGCACAGACCTTCCATCAGTTGGCCGAGCTCCACGGCATCACCAGCGTTGCTGGCGGCATCTCGGCACCGGATGAAGCCACTGAGTTGTTGGAGGGGATGAGGGATGGGGAGAAACCAGCTGGGGGGGGCCAAGGTGGAGGGGGAAATCCATCAACGGGTAGCATTGGTGGCATTCCTAGGTGGGGATGGGGGACACCAGGGCGGGGGGGGGGGGCAATAAAAGGGTGCTCAAAGCAGGTTGGTTTCACCATGTTCACCCCATGGTTTGGGGACGACAACGGGGGGGGCGGTGAGGACCCAGGTGTCTAGGGTGGTTTCCGATGGCAACCACCCATTTTTGGGGTGTCAAGAGGAGGGGGAGGTCCCCAATCCCACGAGGACTTCCAAATCCCATGGCAGGGGGGTCCCAGTGTCAACGAGGGGGTCCAAGTGCTAGGGGGATGTCCCAGTCCCATGGGGGGGTCCCCCCAGTCCCATGGGGGGTCTCAAGCCCATTGACGGGGGGGGGTCCCAGTCTCCAGGGGGGGTCCCAGTCCCATGGGGGGGGGTCCTAGTCCTGGGGAGGGGGCACCAGCACCATATGGGACTCAGCCCCACAGGGTCCCAACACCCCTGGGGGGGCGGGGGTCCTGCCTGGACCCAAATATCCCCCCCAGCCCCCACCAAAACGGGGGGGGGGGGGGGAGAGGAAAACCACCCCCCAGGCACCCTCATTTTATAGAAAACCTTTATTCTGTAAAAGTGTGTGTGTGTGTCCCCAAACTGACCCACTCCCCGCCCCCCCCCCGATGCTTTACCACAGCACCCCGACACAGGGGGTGGGGGGGAGACAACACAGAGCCAGGTGCCAGCGGGGGCACCCATGGGTGCTCCCCCATGGTCCGGGTGGGGGGCAGGATGGACCCCCCCCCCATCAAATCCCGGATCCTATATATATATATATAAAATATATATATACACACACAATAAATATAGGGCCCCCGGCGTGGCGGGGGGGGGTCCTCAGGCATGAGGGCGCGCGGGCAGGCAGCGGGGTGGGGCCAGTGCCAGGACGTGGCCGGGGGGGGCACAGACAGCGATAGGAGCCGGGGGTGTTCAGGCAGCGGCCGGGCAGGCAGAGAGCTGCCTGCGAGCACTCGTTGATGTCTGGGGGGGGGAATGGGGGGGTTATTGGGGGGGGGTACACAAAGAAGGGGTGGTTGCTGCTCGGGAGGAGCATGGGTGCTGGGGAGGGGGGTTGGGTGGTGCGGGGGGGGTGTGTCTGGGTGCCAGGGAGGGGGTTTGGGTGCCAGGGAGGGGGTCTGGGTGGAGGGGAAGGGGTCTGGGGTGCCGGGGGGTGTCAGGGTGCCAGGGGGGTGTCGGGGTGCCAGGATGGGGGGCTGGGTTCCAGAGGAGTCAGGGTGCTGAGGGGGGGTCGGGGTGCTGGGGGGGGGGGGTGGTGTCTCACCGACACAGTCCAGCCGGGCAGGGTCCAGCCAGTACCCTGGGTCACAGTCGCAGGTGAAGCCATTGGGCACCCGAATGCAGCGCCCATGCTGGCACCCACTCAGCACCCCACACTCTTCCTCCCCCGCTGCAATGGTAGGGTGGGGGGGGGATATCAGGATTGGGGGGGGTCACCACCACCTTCCCCCCCATCACCCTTCCTGTACCCCAAAAAACTCACCATCTTCCTCCTCTTCATCCTCACCCGCCTCCTCAATGAACCCCCCGGTCCCATGGGGTTGGTAGGACCAGGGGGGGCCAGGGTGGGGGTCGGGGGGCTCATAGCGGGGTCCCCGGGGTCGATGGGTGAAAGGGTGTCGGGGGTCCTCAAAATCGTCACCCTCATAACGGGGGGGGGTGTAAAGAGGGTCCCCCCGGGGGTCATAACCCCCCGCTGCCCCCCCGAAGCCATAGAGGTCGTAGTCGGAATGGAGAGGCGGGGGGGGGACGTGGGGCCCCCCGAAAATGGCGGGGCCGTATGGGAGCCCGTAAGGGGGGGCGAAATCGGGGGCATATTCGTAGGAGGGGGGGGGGCGGGGGGGGCGCAGGACATTGCAGAGGAACTCGAAGTCATCTGGTGGGGGGGGGAGAAGGAGAAGGTGGGTTTGGGGGACCCCCCACCCCATGCAGCCTGGAGGGTGGGGCACGGGGGTCCCCATCATTGGGGATGTAAGGGGCCCCCCCCATCACTGCAGGGGCTGCAAGGGACCCCCCCATCACTGGGGGGGCTGTGGGGATGCAAAGGGGTCCCCATAATTGGGGGGGGCTACAAGGTGTCACCCCATAACTGGGGGGGGCTACAAGGGACCCCCTATCATTGGGGGGCATAGGGATGCAGGGGGTCCCCCATTGCTTGGGTTAAGTGGGGGGTGCAGGGGGTCCCCACATTGCTGGAGGGGGTCAGCAGGGTCCCCATTATGGGGGTGCAGGGGGTCCCCCCCATTGCCTGGGGGGTGCAAAGGGGTCCCCATTATGGGGGTGCAGGGGGTCCCCCCCATTGCCTGGGGGGTGCAAAGGGGTCCCCATTATGGAGGTGCAGGGGGTCCCCCCCATTGCCTGGGGTCAGCGGGGATGCGGTGGGTCCCCATCACAGGGATGCCCGGGGATTGGGGGGGGGGACGGACCGTGTGCCCCCATATTGCGAGGAGAGCGATGCCAACCCAGCACCCATCCTGGGGTGGGGAAGATTTGGGGGTACCGAAGGAGGGGAGGGGGGGTCACCTGAGTGGCGGGTGGGGCAGAGGGCGCAGTCCATGCCCCACGCCTGCCCGTACAGGCAGCAGCACTCGGTGTAGGTGACCTGCCTGTCCAGCCGGGGTCTGCCGCACACCAGGTCGACCCCCACCTCCTGCCAGCACACGGCCTGGGCAGCATCTACGGGGCAGATTTGGGGAAGGGGGACACCACGCGCACGCCGGCATCAGGCAGTGGAACCCAACCTTCCTTGCCCAGCACCCCCTCCCCACCACCACCCGTAGGCGGGACCCTCACCCAGGTGGGTGTCGTTGGCGACACAGCGGCGCTGGGACCCGTCCAGGACCAGTGGGGGGGGGCAGGAGCAATAGTAGGAGCCCACCGTGTTGACGCAACGACCCCCCAGGCAGGGCTCTGCCTCCTCTGCCCCGCACTCGTCATTATCTGGGGGGGGGAGAGGGGCAGAGGGTTAGGCAGGGGGCAGGGGGTCAGGGTGCAGGCAAGGGTGAGGGTGAAGGCAGGGATTAGGATGCAGGCAGGGGTTGGGGTGCAGGCATGGGGCTGGGGGTGCAGGCAAGGGTGAGGGTGAAGGCAGGGGTTGGGGTGCCAGCAGGTGGTCAGGGTGCAGGCAGGGGTGCAGGCAGGAGGTGGGGGGGGTGTCTCACCCACGCACTGCAGGTGCTCCTGCTCATAGTAGTAGCCGCTGGGGCAATAGCAGCTGAAGCCAGGGGAGGCATTGAGGCAAACCCCC
Organism: Aquila chrysaetos chrysaetos; assembly: GCF_900496995.4. Classification (NCBI taxonomy): domain Eukaryota; kingdom Metazoa; phylum Chordata; class Aves; order Accipitriformes; family Accipitridae; genus Aquila; species Aquila chrysaetos. Next base: position 529,428 of record NW_024470381.1, on the reverse strand, counting down.
CCCCAGCAGAGCTGGGGCCCGAAGAGCTGGCACTCATCCACGTCTGGGGGTACGGGCAGTGTCAGGGGGTCCCCAAAGTGGGGGGGGGACCCCAGCGGGCACCAGGCCCGGTTGTGGGGAGCACTCACCTGCCAGCAAGTTTTGGGGGCCAATGAGGGCTCGGCCGTGCCCATGTGGGCAGATGGCGAGGTGATCATCTGGGGGGGGGCAGTGTGGTCACCAAGATGGGTCCTGCCTGTGCACCCCGATCCCTGCCCGTACACCCCATCCCCTGCCTGTACACCCCATCCCCTGCTCACGCACCCTGTCACCTGCCTGTACACCCCATCCCCTGCCCGTACACCCCCTCCTGCCCCCCATGCCCCCCCCCAAACCCAGGACACCACCAGTGTGCCCACGCCAAGGGCTGAACCCCCCAACCGAGGGGGCTGGACCCCAGGGGGGGGGGGGGGGCTTTGGGGTGTTATGGGGGGGGGTCCGGGGGGGTCCTACCGGTGCTGGGGGCCGGGCAGGGCTGGGCAGGGCATTGGGTGCCCCAAGCCCAGCCCAGGCTGCAGCAGCATTGCTGTTGGGTGACGTTGGGTGCCAGCACCCCACAAGCTTTGCTGAAACAGGCAGCCGTGCTGGGGGGCTGGGGAGGGCTTTGGGGGGCAGGGGGGGGGCCACAGTGCCCCGTCACAGGGTCAAATTCATCCCGGCTGTTGGGGCAGAGGCAGAGGAAGGAGCCTTCGACATTCTCGCAGCGTTCGGCCCCGCAGACCCCCCGTAACATCTCGCATTCATCCACATCTGCAGGAAACAAGATTAGATTGGGGGGGGGGGGGTTGGTCCCCAGGTGTCATTGTCGTGTGTTGTGTCGTCCCCCCTGTCCCAGGTCCCCAGCCGTACCCACGCAGTGGTGGCCATGGCGGGCGGTTTCGTAGCCTGGGTCGCAGGCACACTGGAAGGAGCTGGGGAGGTTGTGGCAGGTGGCGTGGGCTCCGCACAAGGTCCCGTTGGAACATTCGTCCACGTCTGAGAAAGGGGATGGGAGCATTTTGGGGGGTGGCAGGGGGGTCCGTGGTGGGTGACCCTGCAACCCTAGCATGGTGCTGAGCCCACCCTGGTGTTGGGCTTCTGCATCTCTGCGCAGCGTGGGGTGGGCCCTCGGTAGCCCTGTGCCCCACGGCATGGGGCTTGATGTGCCCCATGGCTCTTCTGCAACCCTGTGCCCCATGGCATGGTCCCTCTGCCCCTCTGCGCCCCATGGCACAGTGTCCCCATCCCATATGGCATGGTCCCCTACTCACCCCCCCGGTGCTGCCCACCCTGGCACTCACCGACGCAGTCCCCGCCATCACCAGCCCTGTAGCCGGGCTGGCAGTCGGTGATGCAGCGGTAGGAACCGGGGATGTTGTCACAGTGTTGGGCACCGCAGAGGCTGGCACCGTACTCCTGGCACTCGTCCACATCTGCGGGGACAGTGGGGACACCCCAGGGCCAGCTGGGGGGCACGGCAGGCTGGGGACACCGGGGATGCCCCGGCTCCAGGCCAGGAGCAGCCCCATGTCCACCCTGGTCCCCAAGTCCATCCCTGTCCCTGTGTCCATCCCAGTCCCAGTGCCCATCCCAGTCCCCATGCCCACCCTGGTCCCCATGCCCATCTCACTGCCCATGTCCATCCCAGTACCACCCTGGCACTCACCGACACAGTCCCCGCTGTCACCGGCCCGGTAGCCAGGCTGGCAATCAGTGACGCAGTGGTAGGAACCAGGGATGTTGTCACAGCGTTGGGCACCACAGAGGCTGTCACTATACTCCTGGCACTCGTCCACGTCTGTGGGGACAAGCCACCCTCGATGCCAGTCCCATGGCCCCGCGCAGTGCCCAACCCCTCCCAGGGGATGGCTACAGCCCCTCACCCTGGCACAGGGCCTTGTCAGCATCGGTGCGGAAACCCGCCGGGCAGTGACATTCAAAGGAGCCATCGGTGTTGGCACAGCGGCCGCCCTTGCAGACACCCCCATGCTGGCACTCGTCCACATCTGCTGGGAGGCACGGGGTGAAGGGGGGGGGCACGAGGGGGACCAGGGTGGGCATGGGGACTGGGATGGGGACCAGGATGGGTATGGGGACACGGGGACCAGGAGGAGTGTGGGGACGTGGGGACTGGGATGGGCACAGGGATTGGGATGGGCATGTGGGGACTGGGACAGGTATGGGGACCAGGACAGGTATGGGGACATGGGGACCGGGAGGAGTATGGGGATGTGGGGACTGGGATGGGCACAGGGACTGGGATGGGTACGGGGACATGGAGACTGGGATGGATACAGGAGATCAGGATGGGCATGGGGACTGGGATGGGCATGGGGACCGGGATGGGCATGGGGACCATGACTGGCACAGTGAGCAGGTTGGGCAGAGGCGGGTGGGGTGTGGGTGTCACCCACCGGTGCAAGCAGTGCCCTGGGGGGTGCTGGTGTAGCCCTGGGCACAGAGGCAGGTGTAGGAGCCCTCCGTGTTGAGGCACTCGCCGTGGGGGAAGCAGAAGTCACCCTCCAGGCACTCATTGACATCTGCGGGCACGCCATGCCATCAGGGCAGGTGACGGCGGGGGGGGGGGCCGACACATGGTGATGCCGCGAGGGTCCCCACTCACCCGTGCATGGAGCACCACCGGTGCCTGCCCGGTAACCGTGCCGGCACTCGCAGCGGAAGGAGCCCTCTGTGTTGGCGCAGCGGCCTTGGGGACCGCAGGGGGAACCCACCACGCACTCGTCCACATCTGGGGGGTGCAAAAGGGTTACAGGGGGGTCCCCAGTAGGATTTGGGGGTGCTCCTTGGGGGGGGACGGGGTGAGGGTACCTGCACAGCGGCCACGGTGGAGCTGGAAGCCCTCACGGCAGGGTTGGCACTGGAAGGAGCCCAGGGTGTTGACGCACTCTTGGCCAGGGCAAGCAAGGTGGTTCTTGCACTCGTCAATGTCTGTGTGGGATGGAGAGGTTGGGGTACTGGCATGGTGAGCCCGTGGTGTGGTGACACTGTGGCACGGGGAGGCTGTGGCATGTTGATCTCATGGCATGGTGATCCCATGGCATGGTGACCCCAAGACATGGTGAGTCCATTGCACCTGGGCACCATGGCATGGTGACCCCATGACACGGTGATCCCATAGCATGGTAACCCTATGGCGCGGTGACCCCATGGCATGGTGAGCTCATGGCACAGTGACATCATCTCATGGTGAGCCCATGGCACCATGACCCTATGCTAGAGCGATCCCATGGAATGTTGACCCTAGGGCAAGGTGACCCCATGGCATGGTGACCCCCCCACACCGCGATGACCCCACACCATGGTGATGCCCCATCATGGCACAGACTCAGCCTCCGTCCCCCCGCTCACCCTCGCAGGGTTCATCCGGCACCGTCCCCCAGTAGCTGGTGGGGCAGGCACAACAGTAACTGCCGGGCAGGTTCTCGCAACACCCATGGGTGCAGGGTGGGGGGCTTTGGGCACACTCATCCACATCTGCGAGGACACGGGCCAGGCTCAGGCCACCCAAGGACCCAGGTGTCCCAGTGGGTGGCACCCAGGGTCCCCACTGACCTTGGCAGTTGGTGCCGGCGGCGCTAGGGCGGTAGCCGGGGGAGCAGAGGCAGCGGTAACTCCCCACCGAATTCTCACAGTGACCGTTGGGGCAGGGCCAGGGGCTGCGCCGACACTCGTCCACATCTGGGGAGAGCACGGGGTGGGTGGGTGGGTGCAAGGATGGGTGGGTGCCTGGAAGGATGGGTGGGTGCGTGGAGAGGTGGATGCATGGAGCGATGGAAAGATGGGTGCATGGAGAGGTGGGTGCATGAAGAGATGGAAGTTTGGAGAGGTGGGTGCTCAGAGGGATGGGTGGGTGCATGGGGAGATAAACGGGAGAGGTGGGTGCATTGAGAAACAGATGGGTGCATGGAGAGGTGGGTGCCCAGAGGGATAGGTGGGCGCATGGAGCGATGGATGGGTGCCCAGAGAGCTAGACAGGAGAGGTGGGTGCATGGAGAGGTGAGTGGGTGCCCAGGAGAGATGGATGGGTGCCCAGAGAGGTGGGTGGCTGCACGGACAGACAGATGGACAGGGCCCCCGGTCCCTCATGTCCCCATCAGCCTGGAGCTCCCTCCCCCCTGCTCTCCCCCTGCCACTGCCCTCACCGATGCAGTGGGTGCCCTGGGTGCTGAGCCAGAAGCCGGGGTGGCAGAGGCAGGTGTAGCCGCCCTGACGGGGGACGCAGCGCCCGGGGCCGCAGATCTGGGGGTTCCTCTCGCAGATGCTGACGACAGCTGCTGCAAAAGGCGGGGGGCAACGACGACGGGGGGGGGCCTGGGCACATGCGCGTGCAACCGCACACACTCGTGCAAGCACCATCGAGTGTGTATGTGCAACAGTGCATGCTTGCAACTGTGCACATGTGCAAGGCTGCGTGCATGCATGCACACACGTGCAACCCCACACGCCTGCAGCCCTGCGTGCAACCGTGTATGTGTGCAGCTCTGCATGCACACAACCATGCATGCGTGCAAACACACATGCATGCGTAACTGTGCATGTGCAACTGTGCATTCGTGCAGCTGTGCAAGGGTGAAACCACACATGCATGTGCAACAGTGCATATGTGCAACCATGCACACTCTGCTTGTATGCAACAGTGCATGTGTGCAAGCACACACACGTGCAGCAGTGCATGTGCAACCGTATGGGGGTGCACCTGTGCATGCACTTGCTTGTGCATGCACGCAACTCTGCACGTGTGAAACCACGCATGTACATGCAACGGAGCATGCATGCAACCACGAGCAACCGGGCATTCATGCAACGGTGCATGCGTGCAACCGTGTGCGTGTGTGCAAAGCGTGCATGCACGCAACTGTCCGCACACACATGGAAGTATCACGTGCAACCGTGCACTTCCATGCGTGCATGCATGCAACCACACGTGCGTGCATGCAACCACACGTGCATGCAACTGTGCAACCACACATGCATGCAACTGTGCACATCCGTGCAACCATGCACACATGTGCAACCCTACGCAAACCTGTGTGCCTGCAAATCTGCAACTGTCCCCCCTGCCCCGGACCCCCCCAAACCCCTACCTGGGCCTGGCCCCTCCCGGGTGGGCAGGGTGGGGAAGGGTCCCACCAACCCCTGGGTGGGTCGTGGTACCACAATGACCTCGGGGGCAGGGGGGGGGCCTCTCGGGGACCAGCAGTGGCCTTGTGGGGATGGGTGGCATCCGGGTGACGGGCAGGGGACCTGGGTGCCGTTCCTTCTGCCAGCGGGCTACAGGGCGAGGGTGGGGGTGAGGGGGACCCCAGCAGGCGTGGGGTGCTGGTTAAGGGGTGAGGGGACAAATGGGTGCTCACGAGTGGCAGGGGGGGGCGGTGGTGACAACGCGGGGACGTCCAAGGGGGACGCGGGCCAGATCCTGCCCCAGGTAACGGGTGTTGTAGCGAAGGTCAGAAGCGGAGTAATGGTAACCAGGACCGGCTGGGCAGATCTCCTTGAACCCCTCTGCAATGGGGGGCAGGGTGTGAAAATTTGGGGGGAGGTGTCACCCCCCCAAATCTGCACCCCACCACCCCCCCATGGAGCAGCACCCAAGTATCCTCCAAGCATCCCTAGGGATGAAGGGTGCTGGGAGGGGACCCAGGTATCCGGTGGGGGGGGTCTCACCAGAGCCAAAGGGGGGGCAGCGGTGGCAGGCAGCCCCCCAGGCTTTGCCCACCCGGCTGCAGCAGCAGATCTGGCGGGTGATGTTGCGGAGGGTGGGGAGGGCGCAGCGTCCTTCTCGCAGGACACGGTAACAGGGTCCCCGCGCTTCCGAGATCACCTGGTGGGCTGGGGGGGGGGACGGGGACGGGGACACAGGGGGGGTGAGCACCTGGGAGAGCCGGCCACCCCATCCCTATCCCAATCCCATTGCCAATGCCATCCCCACCCCAGCCCATCCTCATCCTATTCCTAATTCCATCCCCATCCCAATTCCATCCCATCCCCACCCCATTCCCAATCCCATCCCATCCTCATCCCAATCCCATTCCCAATCCCATCCACATTTGCAATTCCACCCCATCCCCAATCCCACCCCATTCCCATCCCCACCCCATTCCCAATCCCATCCCACCCCAATCCCATCCACATTCCCAGTTGCATCCCACCCATTCCCATCACATCCCTGTTCCCAATTCCACCCCAATCCCATCCACATTCCCAATCCCACCCCATCCCCAATTCCCAGTCCCATCCCACCCCCACCCCATTCCCAATCCCATTCCCATCCCAATCCCACCCCAATCCCATTCCCAATCCCAACCCTGCCACTCACAGATACAGCTGGAATGGGAAGAATCCAGCAGGAATCCCGGCTGGCACAGGCAGGCAAAGCTGCCCCGCGTGTTGGTGCAGAGCCCATTCTGGCAGAACCCCCCCTCCTGGCACTCATCCACATCTGGGGGGGGGCAGAATTGGGGGGGGGTGTCAGACCCCCCCCTCCACTCCCCCCCTTACTCCCCCCCAATTCCCCCCCCCAACTCACCCACACAGGACCCATTGATGCGCTGGAAGCCTTGGGGACATGGAGCATCCTGCTGGAGCAGGTCTGGGGGGGGGGGTGTGCAGAGATGAGACCCCCCCCCTTTTTCCCACCCCGCCCCAGCATGTCCCCTGTGTGTGTCCCCCCCAATGTCCTTACGGGGGTGGCCGTCGCAGGGTTGGCACTCGTGGACCCCCCAGGCCACGCCGGCCCCCCGGCAGCAGATATCCTGGGTGCGGAGACCGGGGAGGGGGGAGCTGCACTGCGGGGGGGGGGGGGGGGGGGGGGGGGAAGAAGGGTTGGGATACACCCCCCCCCGGACCCCCACCCATGGGTGGGTGAGGGGGGGGGGGGGCCTCCTGGTGACTGCATCCCTGCACGGCGCCCATGGTCCCACCTGCTGCATCCCCCCCCGCCCCAAGCACCCAGTACCCCCCCCCAGCACCCCATTCCAGCACCCAAGTCCCCTTTGCAGCACCCATGTCCTCTCCTGCCACATCCCAGTACCCATGTCCCCTTCCCAGCACCCATGCCCCCCCATCCCAGCACCCACATCCCCCTCCCAGCACCCATGCCCCCCATCCCAGCACCCACATCCCCCCATCCAGCACCCCCATCCCAGCACCCACGTCCCCCTTCCAGCAGCCACATCCCAGCACCCATGTCCCCCACCCAGCACCCACATCCCCATCCCAGCACCCGTATCTCCTCCTGCCCCATCCCAGCACCCACCTGTATCCCTGTTGTGTCCCCCCAGCACCCATGTGTGTCCCCCCACTCAGGGTAGGGGTCTCACCTCTCCCCCGCGCAGCTGCCGGAAGCAGTATCCGTACCCAGCACCCTCCTCACTGGGGAGCACCCGGGGGCTGCTCTGCGCCAGGACACGGTAGAAGGGTGCCGGGCGAGGGGCTCTGGGTGCTGTGGGGGCTGGGGGTGTCTCATCCCCCCCCCCGCACCTGTTCTACTTGATGGATGGTGACTGAGGCTTCGGGTGGGTGTTGCATGTGGATGCTCACCATGGATTGGGCACCTGGGGGGGGTGTTTATGGATGCTGGGGGGGGGTGCTAGGGGGGGACACACAGCACCCATTTACCCCCCTCTCCCCCAAATTAGCAGTGATGTTGGGGGGATCCTCACCATCCTCTTCCTCCCGATAGTTGGCCAAGGGTAGGGTGTAGACGGATTGGGTGAGAGCTTGGGGCCCCTCCGGATTTTGGGGGACCCCCTTGTCCCCCCAGGTGCCGTTAGCTGGGAGGTGACAGAACTTGCCGGTAAATTCGGGGGGGCACACGCAGCTATTGGGGCGAGCACAGACCCCCCCGTTCTGGCACAGCAGCGGGCACACAACTGCAAGGCAAGGTGGGGGGGGGTTGGGGGACACACACACGACACCCCAATATCAGGACATCACCCCCCCCCCAAATAAATCTGGGTGACGATGCTGGTGCAGTGGTGGGTGGTCTAAAAAAAAGGGTGGGGGGCAGCACCCGGATGCCTGGGTCCCCATTCCATTAAAATGGGGAGGGGGGGTGATGATAATTGGGGAGGGGGTGTCTGTCCCCCAGATCCATCCAGGACAACCCAAATATCCAAGGAAAGGGGACCCAGGGGTCCGGGCGAGCACCCATGAGTCCAGGTTCCAATTTTTTTTTTCTTGGGGCCCCAATGTTTATTTTTCCAAATTCCCGACGTTTTCCAAGCGGGATCCGCCGGGGCCGATGAGCTCATGGCGCTGCGTGGGTGGGATGGGGCCCCACCTTCCCCCCCCCCCCTCAGCACCCAGCACCCTTCCCCCCCCCCCAAGTGGGAGGGAGCGGGTGCTCAGGAAGGAATGGGAGAGGGTTTTGGGGGACACCCCCCCCCAAGACCCCCAGGTTGGGCTCAGCCTCGGTGCACTGGGGGGGGGGGGGCTGTGGGACATCCCCCCCCATGGGGAGTTGGGGGGGGGGCAGGTGCACCCTGAGCACCCACTCTCTTTGTCCTGTGTGGGAGGGGGCTGTGCTGGAGCTCCCTGCACCCCAGGGACCCCCCCCAGTCTGTTGGAGTCACCCACCCTGCACCCCAAAGACCCCCATGCACCCCCAGCGTGCTGGAGCCCCCTCCCCCGGTCTACCAGACCCCCCCCTTCATGGGGTACCAGAGTCCTGTGCACCCCAACCCCCCCCGTCTCCTGAAGACCCCCATGGGGTGCTGGAGCCCCCCCCCGGGTCCCCCAAGCTCCCAGAGCGCCCCCCGCACCCCAACACCCCCCCAGTCCACCGGAACCCCCCCCCCCAGTTTACCGGACAGTGTCCCCCCCCGGGATACCGACCCCCCCCGGTTTACCAGACACCCCCTCCCAGAGTCCCGATCCCCGTCTTGCTCCACCGGCCCCCTCCCCGAGTTACCGGACACCCCCTCCCCAGGGTCCCAACCCTCCCCCCGGTTTACCGGACCCCCACCTAGGGTCCCGGCCCCCCCCGGTGTACCGGACCCCCTCCAGTTTACCGACTCCCCCTCCCGGGATTACCGGACCCCCTCCGGTTCACCGACACTGACCGAGACGGAAGCCGCTCCCCCCGGGGGGACGACCGCTTTCCAAGGCGGTGACGTTCCCCCCGCGTTGACAAAAATGAACGCAACGACCCCCGGCGCAACGGAACCGGCAGCGGGGGGGGGTGAAGAACAAGCGGAGCCGGGCGGGGCCGGGGCCGGTCCCGGTCACCGGCAGCGCCAGGGAGGCGGCGGCGGCGGCGGCCAGGAGCAGCGCGGGGCCCATCACCGTCGCCTCGAGCCCCCAGGGCGGAGGAGGCGGGGAAATGGGGGGGGGGGGGGGGAGGCTCCGGGGTGGGGCTGAGCAGCCCCCCCCCCGTATCTGTGTATGGATAGCCCATGGCCAGCCCCCACGGCGGGGCCGCGCGGGGGGGGGGGGGGGGGACGGACAGGGGACTTTGGGGGGGGACAGGGGACACAAGGGGGGGAGCTCACTGGGGACCTGGGACACCGGGATGGGGACAAGTGACACTTGGACCGGGAGAGGGGACAGTGGGATGGGGACAGGGGACACTGTGGGGGGGGGGGGGCTGGACAAAGCACAGGGGGGACACATGTTGGTGGGGACACGGGACACACCCCAGACGGGGACATCCCTGAGGGACCTCACTGCGGGGGGGAAGATGACACACACGACACAACACAAGTGTGTGTGTCCCCCACCACCACCCCCAGAGCCCACTAGGGTCCCCAGGACCCCACCACGGGGGGGTGAATGGGACACAGGAGGACAGCAGGGTCCCATCGCCCCCCCCCCCCCGCTGACATCACCCAGACGCCTGTGTCCTCTCTCAGGGGGGTTGGGGGGGGTCCCCTCTGTAGACACCCTCCCCCACCTGCACCCTGACACCCATTTTGGGCAGCAGCCACGAGGCCACGGTGATGGGCACTGAGCCACCCACACTGCCCCCCGCCCCAGGACAGAAAGGGGGGGGGGCCCAGGCTGCCCAGCCCCCCCCCCCGGGAGCCCCTGCTGTGTCATCATTCCCCCCCCAACCCGGGGGGGGGGTGACATCACCCAGAAACATTGTCCTCATCCTCCAGCTGGAAGCACTGGCTGCACTCCCCCCCCCCCCCCCCACCATTTTGGGGTCCCCCCCATCACTGACCCCCTTCATGGGGTGGGGGGGTCCACAGGCTGAGGCCCCCCCCAATATAGGGGTGCAATGGGGGGGTCCTTCCTTACTGGGGTGGGGGGGCAGTCCATGGGGGTTTTGGGGTGCTGGGTCTTTGGGGGGGTCAGGTGGTTGGGGGGGACCCCACATACAGTCATACGGGGGGGGGCAGCCCCCCATGTTCTATAACTCGCCCCTACCCTAGGAAAGACCCCCACCCCAGAGGGGACCCCATATCCCCTATAGGGGAACCCCCTAGAGATGCCCAAACCCCATAGGGACCCCCCCTAGAGAACCCCCATATCCCATAGGGGAAGCCCAAACCCTATAGGGGACCCCATATCCTGTACCTCTACACCCCATAGGGGACCCCCTATACTCCATAGGAAGCCCCAAAGAGAATACCCACACCCTAGAGGGGACTCCTGTACCCCGTAGGGGACCCCACAGAGAACCCCCACACCCCATAGGGCCCCCCCTCTCCCATAGACCCCCCATCCCCTCCAGCCCCCACAACTCCCCCCAGCCCCCCCCGACCCTATAGCCCCCTATAGCCCCCCAATACCCTTCCGACACTGGTGACCAAGGGGGCCCAAGCTCCAGCCAGGGGCTGGAGGAGGGGGGACACTGTACTTGGGGGGGGGCCATACCCCCCCCAAAACCTGGGGACCCCCAGATACCAGGGACCCCCCCCCCCCCCCCCAGCTGCAGCTGCAAGAGGGGAAACTGAGGCACGGGGCAAGGGAACCACTCCCCCCCCCCCAATTTTTTCTAGCAGCAGCTGCCAGGAATATACATGTGAGGCTCTGCACACACGTGTCAGGGCATGAACATACATGTGAGGCTGTACACGTCATGCTGTGCACACATGTGTCAGGCTGTGAACATACATGTAAGACTGCACACATGTCAGGCTGTGAACATACATGTGAGGCTGTGTGCACACGTGTCCAGGCTGTGAACATACATGTGAGGCTGTGCACACAAGTGTCAGGCTATAAACATACATGTGAGGCTGCAGGCATGTGTGTCAGGCCATGAACATACATGTGAGGCTCTGTGCACACATGTCAGGCTGTGAACATACATGTGAGACTGCATGCACATGTCAGGCTGTGCACACATCAGGCTGTGAACATATATGTGCTGAACCTGCAGGAGACGGCGGGAGGTCAGAGCTGGGCGGGGGGCAAAAAGAGATGGGGGGGGGACAAGAAAGACCCTTGGGGGGGGGCAGGGGCATAAACCCCCTGGGGGGGAGAGAAAGACCGGGGGGGGGGGGGGGGGGGGGGGGGGGGGCAAAAAGACCTTGGGGGGGGTCCTGGGAAGGTGGGGGGGGGGGGGCACAAGGGGCGGCCTAAGGGGGGGGGGAAATCCGAGGGGACCGGGAGAGCGAAAGCGGGGCGGGGCACACAATCGGGGAGGATCCCAAAGTGCCGGGGAGGGCAAGGAAGGGGAAGCGGGGACACCGGGGAGAGGACCAGGGGAACCAGACCCACACACCTCTCGCTGCCCACGTTGAGCTGCACAACCACCAGGCCACCCGCCTCCGAGCTTCTTATTGGTCGATCCGTGCTAACGCCCCTCCCTCCGCTGCTCGCTATTGGTTTGTCCGAAGAGACCCCCTGCGGCCGCGCCCTCCCGCCCGCTGTTGGGTTTCGTCCAGCCGGCGCAGATCCTGCACGCCCATTGGACAAACGCGGTGTCACTCAGGCAGAGAGGGTGGGTTTTCGTCCCGATCCCGCCCTATCTTAAAGGGCCAGCAGCATCACTTGGTGGCGGGACGGGGAGGGACAGGGAGCGCAAAGCCCCCCCCCCCCCCAGGCCCCCCCCCCAGCCTCATTACCCCCCCAAACCCTCAGACCCCCTCAAACTCCTCTCAGCCCCCCCAGGTACCCCTCCACCCCCCTCATGCCCCCCCCAGCCCCACAGACCCCCCCCAGGAACCCCTCAACTCCCCCCAATAGCCCCCCCACCCCCCCAGGGACCCCCCCAACCCCCCTCCAGGCCCCCCCAGCGACCCCCTTAACCCCCCCCAGAAATCCCCTTAAACCTCCCCAGCCCCCCCAAACCCCTCCAATGACCCCCCCAGCCCCCCCTCAGTCCCCCCTGAACCCTCAGCCCCCCCCCCCAGGGGTGCCCCCCCCCCAGGCCCCACACACACCACCGGGGGGGCTCCCCCCAGGCTCCTTCCTGCTCCTTTATTTGGGGGTGCTGGGGGGGTGCAGCGGGGGGTTTATTACATTTATACAGTCACAGCGCGGCGCTCGGGCCCGGGGGGGGTCCCCGGGGGGGCCATGTGCTTGGGGAGGGGAGGTTAATTTTTTGGGGGGGGGTGTATTTTCCCGGCTTTTGTTAAAATCTTTACAAATACAAACTCTGCCCCCCCCCTGCCCTTGAGTTTGGGGCGCCCCCCCCGTGGCTCTGTCACACACCCCCCAGTGTCAAATTTGGGGTACCCCAGGGTGTTGGGGACCCCCCCGGGTGATCGGGACCCCCCCCCCAGGGTGATGGGGACCCCCCCCCCGGCTCTATGGCTTGTGCACAGGAAAAGGGGGGGCCGAGGGAGGGGACACCAGGGAGAAGGGGGGGAATTTGGGGGGGGCTGTCCCCTCCCACCCAGCAGCTCCCTCTGGCACCGACCCCTCCCCAAATCCAGGTTTAGGGGGGGGGCATCCAGGATTTGGGGGTACCCAGGATGGGGGGGGCACCCAGGATTTGAGGGGGGAGGACCCAGGATCTGGGAGGGACACACCCCCAGGATGGGGGGGACACACCCCCAGGATTTGGGGTACCCAGGATTTCGGGGGGGGCACCCAGGATCTGGGGGGGCACCCAAGATTAGGGGTCACCCAGGATTTGGGGGGGGGCACCCCATCCCCATGGTGCCCCCCCACGCATAGCCCCCCCCAACCCATGGGGCACAAAGAAGGGGGGGGTGTCCCCCCAAAATCACCCCCCCCCGAGCCCCCTGGGTATGTCCTGTCCACAGCCGAACTGGGTGTCCCCCACCCCAATGGGTGGGGGGTCCCCAAAAATTCGGGGGGGTGTCACTTCCGTCTCCCCGAGGTGCTGGAGCGGCGGTCACCCTCCCGCCGGGGGAGGCCCTCGTCAGTGGAGGAGGTGGTGAGAAGAGCCTGGCTCCACCGCGCCACCTCGGCGTGCTCCTGGGCGCAGGCAGCCAGTGCCCTCAGCCACCCCCGCATGTCCTCCTGGGGGAGGGACACCCCAAAACCATCATCAGACCCCCCCCCCCCAAAATCTCCATGACCACCCCCAACCCCCGGTAGACCCCCACCTCATCCTTGGCTTGCAGGAGGAACTCGCTCCCATCGCTGGTCCTACAAGAGAAGAACCTACTCAACGCCACCCACCCGACAACGCCACCCAACCAACCCCAGGAATTTGGGGACCCCCCCCCACCCAACCCCAGGAATTTGGGGGACCTCCCCACTCAACCCCAGGAATTTGGGGGACCCCCCCCACCCCACGAGCACCCCAACATACTTGAGCTTGAAGACGTTCTTCTTCTTCTTGTAGTCGTTGGCCACCTCGCTGGTGGAGTGGTGGAGGTTGAGGAAGGGTTCACTGCTGTGGGTGCTGCCCGTCGCTTGACCCTTGGCGTCCTTGTAGAAGCCCAGGTCACCCTTGCTCAGGACGCAGTAGAGGTTCACCCAAGATCTGGTCAAGGTGGGGGACACGGTGGAGGGGTGGGGTGGTGGCATCAGCAGGTGACCCAACACTGCTGGTGGGTTTGGGTGGTGGGGATCACCCAAGCTCGGGGGCACCCGCTGCATGGATGGACCTCCAAACCCTGGTGAACCTTCACCATCGATGGACACCCCAAACTCTGGTGACCCCTCTCCATCAATGGACACCCCAAACCCTGCTGCATGATGCCAATTGAATGACCCTCCAAGTCATGGTGAACCCTCTCCATGATGGATCCCCAAAAGCTGGTGCAACCTCTGCCCTGATAGACCCCCCCCAAATCCTCATGTATGATGTCCCTTGATTGACCCTGGTGATCCCTCTCCATCGATGGACACCCCAAACCCTTGTGAACCTTCACCATCAATGGACACCGCAAACCCTGATGCACCCTCTCCATTGATGGACCCCCCCCAACCCCTGGTGCACCCCCTTCCCTCGCAGACCCCCACCCCACCTGCCCCCCCCCGTTGTGCCCCACTGACCTGTTGGACGCCTTCTTGTTGGGTCCATCAAGCTCGTGCTTGCGGAAGAGGAAGCCCTCGTGCTGCACCGTGTGGGTGGGGGGCGGTGGGGGCGGCAGGGCGCTGCCCTGTGCCGGGGCCGACCGCGACCTCCGCGTCTCCCCTGGACCCTGAGCAGGGTCTTTGGGTCGCGGGCGTCGGCGGGGTTTGGGGCGGTCGCGGGCGCGGGGTCGGTCGGGTCGCAGCATTCTCTCTGGCAATGCCTCCGGGCCGGTGGGCAGGCGGGCAGGGGACTCCCGCTCCCGGGGCTGGGGGGGGTGATGGGCATCGGGATGTGGCTCCCAGTGGCCCCCCAAGGTGGGGACGCCAAGGGGACATTGATGGGATGTGAAGGAGATGCCAAGGGGACACTGAGGGGACACCAAGGAGATGCCAGGAGGACACCAAGGAGACACCAACATGATGCCAAGGCGATATCAAGGGGACACCAAGGGTATTCTTAAGAGGACACCAAGGGGATGTTGAAGGGATGCCAAGGGGACACCAATGTGATGCCAAGGGGACACCAAGTTGAAGGCAAGGAGATGCTGAGGGGATGCCAAGGGGACTCCAAGGGGATGCCGAGGGGACGCCGAGGTGATGCCAAGGAAAAACCAAGGGGACTTCAAGGTGATGCCAAGTAGATGTCAAGGAGACACCAAGGGGATGCCAAGCAGACACCAAGGGGACACCAAGGAGATGCCAAGGGGACACCAAGGAGATGCCAAGGGGAAACCAAGGGGACACCAATATGATGCCAAGGGGATGCCAAGGAAAAACCAAGGAGACTTCAAGGGGATGCCAAGTAGATACCAAGGGGACTCCAAGGGGAAACCAAGGGGATGCCAAGGGGACTCACTGGAGCTGGCAAGGGGCCACCCGCCTCCTTCTCCTGCAGCTGCTCCACGATGTCAGCCAGCGTGGCTTTTCTGTTGGCAGAGATTTGGGGAGGGTCACGTCAGTCCTGGCCACCTGATGGTGACACCAGTGTCCCCATCCCCGTGCTCACCCGCTGCCCTTGCCGTCGTGCCGCGGCAGCTCTGGCTCACTAGATTCCTGCTGTTCCAACCGGCGCTCTCGCTGCTCCTGGCGCCGTTCCAGCAGCCCCGTCCTGGCCTCCCTGGGCTCTTCAGTTTTGGGGGGCACCAGGGTCTCACCGGCAGTGGTAGGGGGGATTGGCTCCCCCACGGGATCCCCATCCCTGGGAGGTCCCTGGACACTGTCAAGTTTGGGCTGTAGGCGCTCAGGACGGAGCTCGTGGCGCACGTAGGCAACGCGGGGCTCTAGCCAGCAGCTTTCGGGGTGCTCGGACCCCCCCAGCGATGGCATTGACCCTCCCGGGGGTTCCCCCAAAAATTTGCGGCTCAGGAGCGGCGTCGGCGGCTGCTTGTTCTGCTCCACTTTCAGCTTCTCGATCTGCGGGGATGGGGTGCAGTGCAGTGGAGATGGAGATGGAGGAGATGGTGGAGATGGTGGAGATGATGGGGATGGGGATGGAATGGAGATGGGATAGGGATGGAGATGGGGATGGGATGGGGACAGGGATGGGGATGGGGACAGGGATAGGGATGGGAACAGGGATGGAGATGAAGATGGGGATGGGAACAGGGATAGAGATGAAGATGGAGATGGGTACAGGAATGGGGATGCTGAGCCGGCAGCTGCAGCGGCCCCCAGGGTGGGGGGACAGGATGGGGGGTGACATCAGCCCCCCCAAGGTGCCCATACCATGGTGAGCCGTCTCAGGGAACTGAACCTCTCCTCCCAAGTGGCGGCCGCCTTCCGGAAAGCCTCGTGCCGCCGGATCAGCTGCTCCACCTCGTCCACGCTGCTGCCCAGCTCTTGGCTCTTCAGCAAAGGCTCCTGGGCCGTCAGCCAAGCGTCGGCCACCACCGCCTCCTGGGCGAACTGGTGCACCTCCAGCACTGCCAGACAGATGGACGGGCGGACGGAAGGACGCGCTCATGGCAGCACCCCCCCCAAAGAGCATCCCATCCCCGCGGTGGTGGAGGACCTGACCCCCTCCCCAAATTACCACCACCACCTCCACCACCACCCCCAGGTAGGACTCACTCTGCTGCAGCCATTCCCAGTGCTTCTCCCACTTCTCCATCATCTCCTTCTTCTTCGCAAGCAGCTTCTCCACGTGGGCTTTGATCTGCAGGGATGGAGGAGATGGGTTGGGACCCCCCCCAACAGTTGCAGCCCCCCCCTCAGATTGTCCATCCCCCCCACCCCGGGCACCTCATCAGCCGCCGGGCTCTTGCTGAGGATGAGGTTCTTGCCGAGCTCCAGGCAAGCGGTGATGCTCTTGCTGCGAGCTTCGATCTCGCTCTTGAGCCCTTGGTGGTCGTTCATCAGCAGCTCCACCGAGGAGACGTCCCTGTGAGAGGGGATGGGGGCTGGGAGGGCAGGAGGGGATGGGGATGGGCCACCCCCCCAGGATGGGACAGGAGATGGGTCCTTGGCTTCATGGATGGGAGAGGACATAGGTCCTTCGATGGAACAGGACGTCTTTGGTTTCATGGATAGGACAGGACATGAGCCTTTGGGATGGGTCCTCCAGGTGGGACAGGACGTGGGTCCTTGGCATCATGGATGGGCCAGGACACGTGTCTTTGGGATGGAACAGGACACAGGTCTTTGGTGCCATGGATGGGACACGACATGGGTCCCTGGGTTCAGATAGGACGTGGGTCCTCCAGATGGAACAAGACACAGTTCCTTGGCTTCATGGATGGGACAGGACATGGGTCCTTGGTGCCATGGATGGGACAAGACAAGGGTCCTCTGGATGGGACAGGACACGGGTCCTTGGCACCATGGATAGGCCAGAACGTGGTTCTTGGGGGCCAGCGCAGGACACAGGACCTCGGCGCAGCCCACAGCTCCCGCTACCTGGGCTTCTCTCTGGTGCCGATCTGGCAGAGGACACCATCCATCCAGGTGAGAAGGTCTCTCACGGTGCCAACAAAGCGGATCTTATCAGCGACGCTGGCGACATGGAGCCGGCATTCCTCGCACGCCACCAAGAGCTCCTTCCATGCCCGTAGCACCTCCTGCTCCCTCCCGGCAATGGCCTCGGCATTGTCCCCGGCATAGAGGGTCCTCAACTGTGCCGCACCCTCTTGTAGCTGCCGGACTTGGGTCACCAACACCTCCACATCGTGCTCGAAGGCACCCAATGCCCGTTGCAAGGCTCCGGCCGACGTCCTGCCCTCACGGGCTGCCAGTTCAGGCAGGCGTTGCCTTTTCTCCTCGATTTGCCCCAAAACCTCTTTGCAATCATTGAAGAACTTGTGCAATTCGTGGGAAGCTGCCAACATCTGCGCCCGGGTCTCCATCAGCTCCAGAAGATCTGCCCAAGCTTCGTTGACCCCGTCCTTCCATTCGGCAATGGTGGCAGCGTCGGTGTGCCCGTAGTCAATCAGTTCATCCACCATTTGGTTGACGGCGGTGATCCTCTCCTGCCCGACGCTACCCGTCTCGCTGGCGAACTCCAGGAATTTCTCCTGGAGTAGCTGAGATGGGCAGGGATGGGCAGGGGTGAGGAGTGGGCAGCACCAGGCAGGGATGGGGGCAGGACCCCCAGCATGGTGCACTGGTTGTGTCCAGGACCAGGATGGTGCCAGGACCCCTGGCATGGGGCAGGAACCACAACAAGACCCCTCACCCAGGGGAGGGACTTCACCAGGACCCTCGGCACAGGATGGGGACAACTCCAGGACCCTTGGCATGGGGCACAGACAATGCCAAGACCCTCCTTGGCACATCCCCCAACTCACTGTGACGTGCTCGAAGTCCTGTCCCAGCTCCGGTGAGCCGGCCACCACCTCCTTCTCGGCGATCCAATGCTCCAGCTCGTCCACCTCACGGTTGAGCTGGTAGAGCCAATATTGCTGCTCCAACTTGGCCTTGCGTTCCTCCACCAGGTCCTTCAGAGACACGTACAGCCGGTCAACCTGCGACTGCCGCCTGCTGACCTGTTCACTGGGCAAGGGACACAGCGCCCGGTGAACGCCAAAGACCCCGGCATTTTGGGGGGGGGGGGGGGGGGGCTCGCACCCACCTTTGAGGGTGGCCCAACTCTAGAAGAGCACGGCATTGGCGAGAGAGTTGGGCGATGGTCTCCTCGTAGTTCTCCACTGTTTGCTCCATCAGGAGGTGCTTCTTGAGGAGTTGTAGGGTGCTCTGCTCATCCTTGGGTGGGGGGGGACATGTTGGGGAGGTGAGATGCTGGGGGGGTGTCTTAAATTTCTTCCTCCCACAAGCCACCCCCATCAGCACCTTCCCCTTCTCCTCGCTCATCAACAGCAGCTCTTGCTCGCCCAACCACGACTCCACCTCGGCCACATCAAAGTAGTATTGCTCCAGTTGGTAGGTGGCATCCAAGGTTTGCTGCCTGTGCTCTGCCTGCTCCTGCAGTTCCCCCCACATCGTCCCCAAACGCTCCAGAAGACGTCGGACCCCTTCGGCTTCGGGGCTTTTGATGGAGGCAACGGCTCCGGCGCGTTCCAGCACCTCGTCCACGCGAGGTCGGTGGACCTGGATCTCCTGGCGGAGGTTCTGGTGGGGGTGTGGGTGGAGAGGGGGTGGGTGTTGGGGAGGTCATCGGTGTGTCCCCCCACCCTCCGTGATGCGGGGGCTGACCTGGTTCTTCTTGATGAACTGCTGGACCGTCTGCAGGTTGGTGCCGTGGTCCTTCAGTGTGGCCAAGGGCAGGCGGTCCTGCACCCACAGCTGGCAGCGGTGGTGGTGGGATGGACCTCAGCGTCACCCCTGATCCTGATCCTGTCCCCATACCCATCCCATCCCATCCCATCCCAGGGGCTCCTCACCCATCCCACCCCACCCCATCCCATCCCCATTCCAGTTTCTCCCCTGGATTTGAAGTCCCTCTTGCATGAGCACCCATCCCACGTCTCCTTACTTTTGGGGTCCCCATTGCACCAGCACCCATCCCACCCCACCCCACCCCATCCCTTCCCATCCCATCCCATCCCATCCCACCCCCCCATCCCCATGTACTCACCACCTCATCCTCCAGCTCATGGCTGACCTGATGAACCTCCTTGGAAGCCAACAGGATTCTCCGACGTTCCTTGAGGGGCTCAATCAGGCGGACGATACGGGTCCCCACCGCGCTTTGCCGCTCCCCCACCGCCTGCCTGCCCGCTGCCTGTGCCGGCAGCGCCGCTGCCTGCACCTGCAGCTCCCCCACCTCCTTGTACCACTCCTCCACCTGCGACTCCATCGTCTGGGGGGGACATGGACACACCCCAGGATGGGACACTGGGGACTGGGATGGGAGAGGACACCCCCCCACCTCGCCAGGACCCCCAGCACCGGAGCAGGGTGGTGGTGTCGTGCCAGCTGTGCCAGCTGTGCCGGGGAACCTCGGCTGTGAGTCAGTACCGGGATGAGCTGGTAGTGCTGAGCTCCCATTGCAACTGGGGCTGCGCACTGGGGTGCCCCCAACACCCAACGTCCCCCCCCCAACACCCAACATCCCCCCCAAACACCTGACGTCCCCCCAACACCCAATATCCCCCCAAGACCTGGTGCCCCCCCATAACCCAGTGTCCCCCCAACACCCGGTGTCCCCCCAACTCCCAGTGTCCCCCTATAACCTGGTGTCCCCCCAAGACCTGGTGTTCCCCATAACCTGGTTTGCCCCATAACCTGGTGCCCCCCAACACCTGATGTCCCCTCAACACCTGATGTCCCCCCCAAACCCACCTGCAACCTCTTGAGCTGCCTGCTGACGCTAAGAAGGTCGGCTCCTGCCCCCACCGTCTCCAGCTGCTCCTCCAGCCTCCCCAGCCGCGCCTCCATGTCAGCGTAACTCCGCGCCAAGCGCTCGGCGGCTGCGGCTTCTGCCAACCGCCGGCTCCTGGCTTGGCTGGTGGTTTCCAACTCTACCCAACATTGCCGTAACTCTTCCAGTTGACGCCGAACGGCGTCGGCTAATTTGGGTTTGGTGAGGAGAAGTTCTTCACCTTCCTGGGGTGGGGTAGGGGGGGTCAAGGGGGGGTGTCAAGGGGGGGGTGTCGTTCCCCGCCCACCCTGGGATTTGGGGTGTTGACCGTTGGCCATGGGGGTGGTGGATCTTCAGACTTCATGAAGGGCGCCCCCTGGTGGGGGAGGGAGGGGGTGCAGGGCTTTGGGTGGCACCCGGGGGGGGGTGTAGCAAAAGGGGGGTGCAGCGGGGGGGGTTGTAGCGAAAGGGGGTGCAGAGAAAAGAGGGGTGCAGCTGGGGGGTTGTAGGGAAAGGGGGTGCAGCAAAAGGGGGGTACAGGGAAAGGGGAGGTGCAGAGAAAGGGGGGTGATGCAGCAAAATGGGGTGCAGCAAAATGGGGGTGCAGGGAAAGGGGGGTGTAGCAAAAGGGGGGGTTCAGTGGGGGTTGCAGCAAAAGGGGGTTGCAGCAAAAGGGGGGTGATGCAGGGAAAGGGGGTGCAGAAAAAAGGGGTGCAGCAAAAGGGGGATGGAGCTGGGGGGAGCAAAAAGGGGTGCAGCAAAAAGGGGGTGTAGCTGGGGGGAGTGTAGCGAAGGGGGGGGTGCAGCCAGAGAGGGGTGCAGGGAAATGGGGGGTGCAGCTGGGGGGGGTGCAGTGGGGAAGGATGCGGGGGGGGGGATGCAGCAAAAGTGAGGTGCAGCAAAAGGCAGGTGCAGCCAGGGAAGATGCAGCTGGGGGGGGATGCAACGGGGGGGGTGCAACGAAATGGGGGTGCAGGCGGGGAAGGATGCAACGGGGGGGGGGGGGAGATGCAGCAAGCAGGGATGCGGCAGGGGGGGATGCAACCAGCCGGGGAAGGATGCAACGAAGGGGGGGGGAGCTGCAGCAAGGGGGGGGCCCCCGCAACCACCACGCCACCCCCAAACGCCTCACCCCTCAAGCCCCCCTCACCCGGTGAGGAAGCAGTTAAAGCTCATCCCTCCCCCCCTCCACACTACGACCCCCCCCTTTTTTTTTTCTTCTCCCCCCCCCTTCTACCTTCTCGATCTTCTCCAGCCACTCTTTATTCTGCGCCAGCTCGGCCATGAACGCTTGGTGCTTCAGCCATGGTTTGGGGGGGGCGAGGGGGGGGGGTCCCGGGAGGGGTCCCCTGCCATCAGCACCTTCTCCCGGATCCAGCCATCCAGCTAAAGGGAAAAGGAGGGCGGGGGGGGGGAATGAGGTTGTAAAACACCCCCCCCCCCCAAAAAAAAAGGGATCCCCGCAACCCTTGGAAGGGTGATGGGCCCACGCTGGGGCCTGCGGTCCCTCTACGGCAACGAGGAAGAGGAGGATGAGGATGATGGTGGCATTGGCGTGATGTCGCAGAGCCTTTGCAGCAGATGCCGGGTGGAGCGCAGAGGCCGGATCCGGCCTCCCCGGTTATCTGCGCCAAAAAGGCAACCGGGGATCTGGCCAACCTCCCCCATGTGCTGTAACCGCACCGTGCTGGTGATGGACCACTGCGGCTCCCACCGCGGCCGGCGGTGAAGCCCCCTGAGATGCTGAGGAGCATCTATGGGGATGTACAGGACCCACTGGTCCAGGTTTTGGGGGGGGGACTTGGGGACCCTTGGGGACCACCCCCCCCCAAAAGCCGTGACCCAGACCATGCTGGCATCAGCGGCAGCACCCATCCCGGGGGTTCACAACCCCCAGCCCAGCACCCAGTTGGGACTCTCTGCACCCAAACTTGGAGCCAGCCCCCCCTCGCCCTTCCTGAATAATTTGGGGGGGGGGGTTGGGGGGGGTGTCAGGGGTCCGGGTCCTACCTCATGGCAGTCCTGGAGGAACCACTGCAGCTCAAGGTGGTCCTCGAGCCGCTGCATCCACTCCTGAGCCAGCTGGTAGTTGCGTTGGCTCCTGTGGGTTGGGGGGGGGACCCGGCTCAGCGCTGCCCAGCCGGTGACACCCCACCCCCCCCAGCACCCCAATTAAGCACCTAATTAACCCACCCCAGCCCCTTGCAAAGCGAATTAATCCAAAGGGGAAACTGAGGCATGGGGTTGCACGTTCCCCATCAGCCATGGTGAGGATGCACCAGCAGATCCAGCTCCATCATTGTCCCTGGGGGTGGGGAGGGTCCCGGGTGGGGTCAAGGTGTTGCCATCCCGGCACCTACTTGGCATGAAGACTCTGCATCACCTCAGCCACGCGGTCACTGTAGAGGTTGCCTTGATGTTGGAGGCTCTCACCAGCTTGTAGAGCCAGTTGGATTTTCTGCAGGTTGAGGTCCATGGTGGTGGTGAAGTCCTTGTGCTTCTTGATGGCGTTGCTCACCCCTTCCACCGTGTCGGGGAGCTCGGCGTGGACCAGGGTGGACTCCTGGAGAAGGGATGGAGGAGATGCTGGTGGTGGGCTCTCCATCCCTGGTCACCTCTTCTCCTTGCGCCATCCTCCCCAACTCAACCGTAAGGTCACTGAGAACTTCTCCCACCCATCTCTACCTGGTTGTAGAGGCTGGTCTCGCATTGCTGGACATCCCGGAGGAAGAGGTGGAAGACGTGAGATTGCACCAGCACCTCTCGTCGCGTCTCCCAGCTCTGCAACAGCTTGCCCCAGCCCGCGTCCAGCTTCTGCAACCACTGCTGCAACGAGAGGTAGGGGACCTCCGTCTCCTCCAAGGCCAACAGGTCGCTGGCCGCTTGGATCTTGGCATAGTCCTCCTCGTAGCCATTGATCTCCTCTTTGAGGGCCACGTGTTGGTTCAACAACCTCTCCGCTTTGGCCAAGCTATCCGGCACCTCCTCGGAGGCTACAGCAGCTTGAGTCTTCACCAACCAACTGAGGAAGTTGTCCAAGTCTTGGATGAACTGTTGCAAGCGACCGGCAATGATCAAAGAGTCCTTACAACCTTGCAGCGCCCGCTTCAGGGCCTCCCACTCCTCGCTGATCTGCTCCAAGGGCAGCAGGATCTCCAGGGCTCGCCCGGGGTGGGAGGCAGCCAAGGCTTCGCCTTCCCGTTGAAGCTCCACCAACCGAGGTTCCAAGACCACCAGAGCTGCCTCCATGGTGGAGAGGCGGCGTTGCAAGGTCAACACGCCGCCCAGGTTGCCACCACCCGATTGTGTGGCTTCGATGGCTTTTCTCTTCTCCCGCACCTGCGCCTTCATCTCGCCGCACTCCAGCAGGTAGTTCTGGATCTTCAGGACGGAGCTGAGTTGGCTCTTCTTGTGCTCCACCAGCTCCACCACCCGATTCCACCTGGGGACAGAGGTGGGACAAGACCAGGATGGAGCCCTGCACTGGCACTGCCACCAGGATGGCATCCACCTTGGGCATCACCAATGCTTGGGATGGGCTCGGGCCATTGTACTGGAGAGCTGGACCCCGTGGGGACGTCTCACCAGGCTGGGAGAACCCCAAGGTTGGGGTCTGTGAGCAGCCCCACAGCTCGTTCCCCTCACCAAGGTGCCCCCAAGCAGGATGAGGTCCAGCCTGAGCATTGTGGACCCCCAGGATGGGCTTGGCCCAGGGCACTGAAGAGCTGGACCCCATGGGGACGTCCCACCAGGCTGGGAGAACCCCAAGGTTGGGGTCTGCCAGCAGCCCCACAGCTCATTCCCCCCACAGGAGCCCCCAAGCAGTATGGGGTCCACCTTGGGCATGACGGACCCCCAGGATGGACTTGGCCCCACAGCTCGGCCCCCCTCCCCACACCCGTACCTGCTGTTGAGGTGGTCCTGGCAGGAGCGGACCTCCTCCGAGCTGGGGTGACCCCCGTCCACCAACTGCTGCACCACCTGGTTGACATCCAAGATCCGTCCCATGACGCTGTTCATCTCCTGGTCCAGGCTCTCAAACCTGGGGAGGAAAGGTGAGCGGTGGGTTCTCCGATGGGGCAAGGGACCCAGGCGTCCGGTCCCGTTCCCAACCCCCCCAACATACCTATGCTGGACCACCTCAACCTCATCCAACTCCTCCGGCACCTCCATCCTCTCCAACCACTGCTCCTTCTCGTCCACCCAGACCTCGCAGGCGTGCACCTCGCTGAACATACGGTAGATGGCCAAAGCGTCCTGCAACCACTGCTGCCGCAGCACGGCCACCTCAGCCACCTCCCCGTAGAGCTGCTCCACTTCCACCACCCGGATCTGCACGTCAACCCCTTGACGGTGCTCAGGTGCCAGAAGAGCCAACTGCTTCCAGAGGGCCAACACGGCCTCCCGGTGCTTCTCCACCTCTTCCACCACTGCCCGGTGCTTCCGCAGAAGAGCTTGGGCGGAATAGTCATCATGGCCAAAGTCATCGCTGGAGACGATGCGGTAGGTGTCCTGCAACCAGGCCACCAAGTCATCCGTCTCGGCGCTGAACTGGAAGAAGTTGAGGGCCTCCTGCAACCGTTGTTGGTGCAACCCCATCACCTCCTCCAGCTTCTTCCAGCGGAGGCGAACCTCCCGCATCTTCTCCTGGATCCCACCGGGGCTGAAGCGTTTCTTGGCCAAGATCTGCTCGCCCCTCTTCATGGTCTGGTGCAACAGAGCCCGTCGGCTACCCAGCTCGCCCAACATGCTCTTGTGCTTGTTGGTCAATGTCAAGACGCTGCTCAGGTCCCGGCCACACGTCTTGGTGGCCAGGATCTGCTCCTTCTCGTGGATCCACGCCTCGGCCTCCTCCATCTCCTGGAAGAAGGCCCAAAGCTGGCGGGAGTCCTCCAGCTCCTTGCATCTCTTGCCCGCCAGCTCCCCCAGCTCCTCCAGACATGTCTGGATGTGGTTGACCCGGTTGCAGATGATCTGGGGGTCACAGGGTTGGTAGCCTGGACCAAGAGAACCAGATCTTAGTGGAGATGGTCTACAGCACCCCGAAGACCTTGGTTGACCCCCCCCAAGGCCAAGCATCTCCCGGTCCTCATGGTGCCTGTCCCGGTGCCCCATGTTACCCTCCAGCTCTGAGAACTTGAGCGCAGCGGCGTTGAGCGCCTGCACCCGCTCAGTCTGGGCGGAGATGTCAGCCTCCAGCAGCCCGTGCTTCTGCAGCAGGTCCTCAACCTCCAGAAGATGCTTCCCCAAATCCTTGGAGACCAGCAGCACCTGGGGAAAGGGAATGAGACCGCGAGGTCCAGAGCTTCCCACCGCATCCTCCATGGGGACGCCCGGTACCCGCCGCGTCCCCGGCTCTACCTGCATCTCCTCCATCCAGTCAATCATATAGACCATCTCCTGGAAGATCTTCTGCAGGGCCAGGTTCTGCTCGAGGCGGGCACGGCGGGCACGGACCAGCTCAGTCAACAGCCCCCACTGCCGAAGGATGTTGTCCTTCTGGGCACTGATGCGTTTGGTGTCGTAGTAGCCCTCTGACTCCATCTCCAGGGCCAGCTCCACCACTACCTGGATGCGCTCTTGGTAGGAGGAGATGTCGGCCTCAATGGCCTCATGCTTCTTCATGGCGGCCTCCACCGCCGGCAGGTCATAGCCAAAGTTGTCCTGGGGTGGGGGGAGATGCCATCAGGCGGGGTGGACCACTCCTTGGTCAACGAGGGAGCTCAATGAGGCTAGCCAGGAGATCCCACCACCCGAGTGTTGGGTTCCTCACCCCCCAACCCCAGCCAGGGAGAGGACCCAGGCATCCTGCCCCAGGGTGAGGGTCCCCACTGAGCCCCCCCACCCCATCCCACCTGTGAGACCAAGCGTTGGTTCTCGTTCAACCACGTCTCCCTCATGACGGCCTTGTGGTCGAAATGTTGGGCCAGCAGCTCCAGCTTCTCCTGCCGGATCAGCTCGTTACGCAGTGACACCTCCCGCTCATGCTCTGCCTTCTCCAGGCAGGTCCAATCCTGCAGGGTGGGACACCGGGCTCGACAAGGGGGTCCCCAGCCCTTCTCGGGGTCCCCCAGGATGGAGAGGTCACCCCCATCCCACCAGCACCTTATTGATGTCGGAGATGCTCTTGCCCTCACTGGGGACATAGAGCTTGTGGTTGTTGGCCCGTAGCTTGCTCTGGATGGTGAAGAGCAGGACCTCCAGGTTCCCCTTCTCCTGGAACCTGTGGGGTGGCAGGACCAGGTCAGGATACGGCCATGGTCCCGTCCCCCCCGTGGTTGTCCCCCCCCAATCCCAGGAGGTGCTCACTTGATGGGCTTCTCCAGGATGCAGAAGGAGGTGAAGGCTTGGAGCTGCTGCTGCACCCCAGTCAAGGAGTTGGCAAACTTCTGGTTGCTGATGATGGTGATGGTGTGCTGGATCCAGGCGAGCAGCTCGGCTGCCAGCACCTCGTACCGCTCAATGATGGCCTCGATCTCCATGGCCTGATCCAGAACCTGGTGGGAGAGGGGTGGGTCACCTGTATGGCTCAGGGGTGCAGCCCACAGAACCCCTTTGAGCAACCGTGGGTGGCTTGGGGTGCAACCTGCTTGGCCCAGCCCCTCCAGGGACCAGCATGGCCCTGTCCTTGCTGGTGCCCAGTGGAGCGAGGGATGGGACATCCCATGGAGCAAAGGATGGGGCACCCCATGAACCAAAGGATGGGACATCCCACGGAGCCACAGGGCGTGGGCCAAAACCCACCTTCCCGATGCGCTTCCCCTCCACAGCCAGCGCCTTCATCTTGGAGAAGTAGTGGTAGAAGGACACCACATAGGTGATGATGGACTTCTCGTCGGGGTCCTCCATGTTGACGTCTGGCGGGAGGTGAAGTGTTGGTCCCCAAGCCTGCTCAGCTCCCTGGAGTCCCCCCCAACCACCAGCCCTGGTCCAGCAAAGCCCATCCACCAACCCCAAGCTGTTCCCCTCAACCTTGAGCCGCCCCCAAAATCCTCTGAGGTGGAAAATGAAGGTGGGAGCAATTAGCCAGATGGGTGGAGACACCCCACCCCATGTGGATGGATGGACGGACAGACCCCCCCCGGTCCTGTCCCATCCCTACCCTCGGGGTCCAGCAGCTTGCTGAGCCCCAACTGCTGCTCGGCCGTGTTGAAGGCTTGTTGAAGGTTGTAGGTCGCATTGGACTTGGTCAGCTTGTGGAAGTCGATGAGGTCCGGCCTGCAAGAGGGACACAGTCACTTTGAGCCCCCCACCCCGTGGAGGGAACCCAGGCGTCCAGGTTGGCACCCCCCCCCCTCCCCCACGGCAGACCTGTGCTTGTGGATGAGCGCATTGAAGGCCAACCCATCCCTCCAACTGGTGGTGAAGTTCTGGATGTTCACCTCGGGGTAGCTGTGGGGAAAGGGTGGGGGTCACACAGTGCTGGATCCATCCCCCGTCCATGGGGGGGGGGGGCAGGGAAGGTCCATCCCAGCACCAGGACGGCGCAAGGAGGGGGTCACCGCTCACCCCACCGTCTTCATCTGGCACCAGAGCAGCAGAGCATCCTTGGCCGAGCGCGTCTCCCGGTTGTCTTCAGTCTTGATTTTGATCACCTGGATCTGGGGAAAGCCAAGGGGCACTGACACATGGCGAGGTCCTGGGGTGGGGACACCATCCCCGGGGTGGGGACAGCCCCATCCTGCTACCTGGAAGCGGAGGATGATGGTCCAGATGAGGCCGAGGGTGAGGCGGTGGTTGCCGTCCACGATGTCATGGGAGCCCACGTTCTCCAGGTGCACCTGTTGCTCCTTGAGGAACTGCAACGCCTTGTCCACGTTCTCCAAGGAGTGGATCCGCATCCGGCCCCGTGTCGGTTTGGGCTGCCGGAGACACCGGCACCCGTCACCCCCACCTCACCCCTACCTTGGAGAAGGTCCTCCCACCCAGTTCATCACAACCTCGAGGTGGGTGGAACCTGCAGCACCCTACACATGGAGCGGGGGGTGGTGATGGGGAGGTCCCAGCTCAACCCAACCCTGTTGATGGATGGGACCTGGGTGGTGGTGGTGGTGGTGGTGATGGGGAGGTCCTGGCTCTCACCAGCTGCTTCCCAGAGAGCACCTCCAGCAGCTGGGTGAGGACGTAGCCATCACGGAGATCGGCGTAGAGATCCCTGATACAGCAGGAGACACGGGCGAGGTGGGAATTCACCCACTTGGTAAAAGTCTTCTTCTGCACCGCATCCCTCTCATCTACCCGGGGAAGAAACAGGTTCAACCGTGGTGGCGGGGGGGGTTGGACCAGGCACCTGGGGCTTTGCCGGGATGGTGAGGATGGATTTACCGGCCAAGGCTTTGATGCGGGAACACTCGAAGAGCTTGGTGGTGGCCATGGTGTCGTCCCAAACCCGTGGATCGGGGCTCTCCCAGGGGCCGTTGTTGTTTTGTTGCTCCATGTTGTCCAGCTTGGCCGCCATGGCCGCCATCGGGCTGGGGGGGTGGGGTGGGGTGGGTTTGGGGAGGGGGGCACACACACACACGCACACCCATGCATGTGGGTGTGTGCACATGTGTGGGTGAGGGGGTCAGTGATGGGGGGGGGAATGACACCTTCTCCTGGAGGGTCCCTGGAAGTCTCCAGGGTGTTGTCTGAAGGCCAGGGGTGGCCCAGAGCCAACCCCCTGCCTCCCCCCTGCCCTGAGCACCCCCACAGACACCTGAGCACCCCCTGTGACCCCCCAGGATCCTCTGCAGCCCCCCCCTTCCCAGGACCACCCCCCCCCCCCCCCCCCCAGAAGGAGCAGGATCGGGCCCCTCCCGGTGGTCACCTTGAAGGACCCCACCAGTGACCAGAGACCCGCCCTGGGGGGGGGTGGGAGGGATGTCCCCCCCCAGGGTGCTGTGTGTCCCCCCCAGGGTGCTGTGTCCTCCCCCTTCCCGCCCTTTCCCGGTTATACCGGAGGGTCACGGACGCACCAGAGCCGCCTCCTCCCGGTGCACCGGGACCGGGGCGGGGGGGGGATGATGGATGGATGGATGGATGGATGGATGGATGGATGCTTGCCGGGGGGGGGGAAGGACACAGGGACCCGACTCACCGTGCAGGGCGGGGGGGGGGGGGGGGCAGCCGGTGCTGCCGGTACCGCCCGGGCCCGGCTCCCCCCGCGCACCGGAACGCGCCGCCGCCCCGGCAGCCAATGGCGGGACCGCGCTCCCCCGTCCCATCCCCCCCCGCTTCCCCCCCCCCCCCCCCGCCGTGCACGACCCCGCCGCTGCACCGGGAATATCCATCCATCCCCCCCCCCCCCCCGCAAGAATAACTGGGCACCGGCATCACCCCCCACCCCGGAAAAAACGGAGGGGGGGGATAGCGGCACCGGGAGGAGTGGGGGGGGGGGGGGCACGGATCGGGCCCGTATGGACCGGGCCCGTATAGACGGGGGGGGCACGGACCCCCCCCCCCCCCGTTCACTGGCCCGGCCCCCGGGGCACTGGGGGGGGGCGTAACCGGGGCCCCCGGGGCGGAGCCAAACCCCGGTAGCGGGTGGTGGCACCGAGCAGCTCTCGGTGTCCCTGTGTGTGTCCCCCTCCTCGGTGTGTGTGTGTGTGTGTGTGTCCCCGGGGTGTGTGTCCCCCCCCCGGTGATGGCCACCGGGAAGAACATCGTCATCTTCGGGGTCACCGGCAGGACCGGGCTGGCCACACTGGGCCAAGCCCTGGAGGAGGGTAAATGGGGGGGACGACATCGTGGGGGGACGACATTGGGGACACCCCCCCTGCTGCAGCCCCAAAAGGCTGCGGTGGGGAAGGGACCCCCGGGTTGGGGATGAGGAGGGTGGTGGGAGGGGGTTTTGGGGGGGTGTTGGGGTTGGGGGGGTCACTGGGGTTATGGGGGAGCATTGGGGTTATGGGGGGGCATTGGGGGGTGGATGGGGACCAGGGGTTTGGTGGCACCCAGGGGGGACGTGGGAACTGGGGGGGGGGTCCTGGGGGCTGAGTAGGAGCTGGGGGGTGCTGGGGGCATGGCTGGGCCATATAGAGCCTCTATGGGGCAGATAGAGCCCATCAGGGTCATATAGAGCCTCTATGGGGCAGACCCAGCCTGTCCAGGCTACATAGAGGCTATATGTGGGGCAGACCCAGCCTGTTGGGGCCATATAGAACCTATGTGGGGCCAACCCAGCCTGCCCAGGGTAGATAAAGTTTATCTGGGGCAGACGCGGTCTGTTTGGGGCCAATAGAGCCCCTATGGGGCAGGGAGAGCCCCTGTGGGGCACACATAGCCCCTTTGGGGCAGGCAGAGCCTGTATGGGCCATATAGAGCCTATATGGGGCAGGTGTGGAGATGGGCAGAGCCCCTATGAGCCATGTAGAGTCTATATGGGGCAGATAGAGCTTATGTGGGGCAGGCAGAGTCACTATGGGGCAGATGTGGGGCCAGCAGAGTCTATATGAGCCATATAGAGCCTATATGGATCAGGCAGAGCCCCTATGGGGCAGGCAGAAGGAACGCTGAGTCATCCCCTGCCCAAATTGCCAACTCATCGTCACATGACAGCCATGGGGCCCGATCCGGCCTCTGGGCCAAAGGTTTGGGGAACCCCCCCACCCCTGGGTGCTGTCCCCCCCCCAGGGTACACGGTGACGGTGCTGGTACGGGATTGGGCCCGGTTGCCGGCCCAGCATCAACTGGCACACGTGGTTTTGGGGGACGTGCAGGACCCCACGGCGGTGGCCGAGGCCATCAGGGGACAGGACGCCATCATCATCCTCCTGGGGACCAGGAATGACCTGAGTATGGTGACATCGGGGACCCCCACCCCAGGACCCCATAGATTTTGGGGGGACTCTGTTGTCCAGGGACCCCCAATGTTGCTGGGGTCCCTGCACCCCATGACCCCCTGGTTTTGGGGGGACCCCATTGCCCTGGGGCCTTGTGACCCCACAATCAGGCACCTGAACCCCCCATCACCCCCAAACTTGGGGGGCTGCCCCATATCCCCCCCCAAAATATGTTGGGCTGCCCCATATCCCCTCAATCACCCCCAAACTTGGGGGGCTGCCCCATATTGCCCCCCAAAACATGTTGGGCTGCCCCATATCCCCTCAATCAACTCCAAACTTGTGGGGCTGCCCCATATCCCCCCCAAAACACATTAGGCTACCCCATAACCCCCCATCACCCCCAAAACTTGGGGGGGGCTGCCCCATAACTCCTCCCCATCACCCCCAAACTTGGGGGCTGCCCCATAACCCCCCCATCACCCCCAAAACTTGGGGGGCTGTCCCATATCCCCCCCAAAACACATTAGGCTGCCCCATATCCCCCCAATCACCCCCAAAATTTTGGGGGGCTGCCCCCTAACCCCCCCTTGGCCCCCCCCCAGGCCCCACCATGGTGATGTCCAAAGGCACCAAGAACATCATGACGGCCACAAAGACCCACGGCGTCCACAAGGTGGTTGCCTGCCTCTCAGGTGGGTGTCCCCAATGTCATCGTTGTCCCCCCCCCAAAAAATATGGGGGTCCCCTACTCTGACCCCCCACTTTCCCCCCTCCCAGCTTTCCTGCTGTGGGACCTGCAGAAGGTGCCCCCCCGGCTGGTGCCGGTGACGGAGGACCACATCCGCATGCACCATATCCTCCAGGATTCGGGGCCTGACTGTGTCTACGTCATGTCCCTCACACATCGCCGGTACGGGGGGGGGGAGTGCACCCCAAAAATGGGGGGGCGGATTTTATCCCATTTTAACCTCCTATCCCATTTTATCCCAGTATCCCAGCTTATCCCTGTATCCCATTATATCCCCCATGTCCCATTTTCCCCCCATATCCCATTTCATTCCCATCTCTGACATTATCCCCATATCCCATTTTATCCCAGTATCCCATTCTATCCTCCATCCCATTTTATCCCTCATCCCATTTCATCCTTGTATCCCATTCTACCCCCTATCCCATTCTATCCCCATATCCCATTCTATCCTCCATCCCATTTTATCCCCTTATCCCACTTTATCCCTGTATCCCACATTATCCCCCATCCCATTTTACCCCCATATCCCGTTATATCCCCAAATCCCATCTTATCCCCATATCCCATTTATTCCCCTATTCCATTATCTCTCCATCCCATTTTATCCCAGTATCCCACTTTATCCCTCATATCCTACTTCATCCCGCTCTCCCCCATTATCCCAGTTTCCCCATTATCCCACTCTCTGCCGTTATCCCAGTCTCCCTGTTATCCCCCTATCCCCCATTATCCTGGTCTCCCTGTTATCCCAGTCTCACCCATTATTCCACTATCCCCACTATCCTGGTCTCCCCCATTATCCCACTAACCCCATTATCCCAATCTCCCCTGTTATCTCTGTCTCCCCCATTTTCCCACTATCCCCATTATCCCGCCCTCCCCCGTTATCCGTGTCTCCCGTTATCCGGCAGACGACCAGCCGCTGACGGGGGATTACACGGTGACGGTGGGCGCATCCGGAGGCTCCCGGGTTATTTCCACGCACGACCTCGGCCATTTCCTCCTGCGCTGCCTCCACACCTCCTGCTACGACGGGAAAAGCGTCTACGTCTCCCGGGATTATTCCAAGGATTAGGGGGATCCCTCGGGATCGATCGGGGTGGGCGGTGGCTCCCCAAAATCCCCCCTAACTCCCCCCCACGCATCCCCAGGGAGATTAAATCCAGTTTTGTCCCAGCCCGGATCCGGCCTTTTTCTGTTAGCTGAGCTGAATTAATTAGGGTGCTCCCCTAATTAATGGAGGGGGGGGGTCCGCCCCCCCCCCGGCATCGTTAGGCTTAATTGGGGGGAGGGGGGGCATCCTGCTGTGTTTTGGGGTGATGCTCCGGAGGGGGATCCTGGGATCTCGGTTGGTTTGGGAGCATTGCTGGGGGGGTCCTATGGGGCCGGGCTCGCCCTCCCCTCCGTGCTGCCGGGGCCGAGCCCCCCCACACTCATCGCACCCGCCGCCCACCCCTTCCCGCGGGAACCGCTCCCATCCGCGCCCTCGTATGCAAATGAGTCCCTCGCGCCGCGGCCAATCAGACGCGAGGCGTGGGCGGGGCCTCCCCTGCCGTGGGAGGGACCTTACCCCTCCCTTCCCGTATGTAAATAACGTTCCCCATCCGCCCCTCCGATTGGCCGCGCCACCGCCGGCCCCGCCCCGAAGAACCGCCTGGGCGTGGCTTAGACCGGGCAGGCGAGCGAGGCGGGCGGGCGGAATGCCGGCTCCTGATTGGCGTTCCGGACTTCTCTGATTGGTCCCTGAAGGGGCTGTATGTAAATGAGGGGTCCCGGCGGGGGGGGGCACGCGGGAGCAGGGGGGCGTATCCCTAGTTTGGGGGCCCCACCCCCCCCGCATCTCACCACAAACGAGGCTCCTGCCCCTTTAAGACCCCCCGCCTCAGCCGACCCGCAGCGCCCTCTGGCGGCGCGGAGGACGGCCCCCCGAAGCCCCGCCCCTCCTTCAAGACTCCGCCTCCCTCCCTCCCCGGCGGTGTGCGCTTCCCCTCCCCTCCCCTCCCTCAGTCGCCGCGCGCGCGTCGGCCGCAGGTTGCTCTCGCGCTGCTCGCCTGTTTCCCCATTGGCTCGTGCCCTCGCGCTGCTGGGTGAGAGAGGCCCCCCCCCCCCCCTTCCTCCACGCGCTGCTTCAGTCTCCCCCGGAGGCTTGGGGGAGACGGATGGGGAAAGGGGAGCTGCCGCTACCGCGTTCCTGTCAGGGAGGGCCCGGGCCTTTTGGGCCTGGTGGGTTCCCCGACAGCCTCCGATTCCCCGCTTCCTTCTCCCCGCTGGGTGGTGGCCGGTGTTGCCGGGAGTTGTAGTCCTCGGGTACCACCTGGGGCCTGGAGGGAGCGGGGGGAGGGAGAAACTACAACTCCTAGCGGCCCTCGCGAGGGAGGAGGTGGGGGGGGAGGCCCCGAGGGGTGCGTCTGGGGGGCTGGGAGAGGCCTGGGGTTTCGTGGAGGGGCTTGGGGGGAACGTGTTTTGGGGGGGGGGATGGTGCACTTGGGGGACCTATAGAGGCCTGTCGCTCCTTGGGGGGGGGGGGGCTGCTCCCCCTCCTGCCACCAGCCCCTTTGGGGGGGGGGGCAGCTTCTGTGCCCTGTAGTGGGGCTCCCCCTGCAATGGGGGAAGGGCTGTTTTTGGGGAGGGCCAGCAGCGCTGTGAAGGGGGTCACCCACCCCCCCAGCAGTGAAATTCCTGACTCTTTTGGGGAGCAGATAGTAGAGGGGGAGGGGGCACCCTGTTATGGGTGGGCACCCACAACCTGACCTCATTGAGGCTGGGGGGTGAATCAATCAGCCGTTCATTCCCCGGGGGTTTGTGTTGAGTTTTTCCTTTTTTATTTAACTAATTTTAAATAAAAACCACAACCCACCCAGCAGCTGATATCAGCGGGGAAGGGGGGACACACACGCCCCCGCCCCATGGTGCAAAGGCTTTAACGAACCCCCCCCCTTTGTTAGGCTGTTCCCTGACTTTTTTCTCATTTATTGATATTATTCTTTTTTTTCCTTAGTGCCCGACAGGGAGCTCATAATAAAAAGGGCTGCATCATCCTCGCTCTTGGCAGGTAGCTCCTTTAAACCCCCCCCTCCCTGCAAACGGGGGGGGGGGGGGCAAATGAAGTTTTTGGGGTGCAACAGGCCTCTGAAAGCCAGGAGAGAAGCTGGAGGGGGGGGGCTCAAAGACACCCCCGCAGCCCACCCCTGTGTTTTCCAGAGCTGCCTCCTTGGGGAGCATATTGGTGTGGGGAACTTGGAGAGCGCTGAGTGAAGGCAGCATGCCTCTTCTTGAGGTTAAACCGTGGGGTTTTGGGTATACCACAGGTCTGGTTTGGCTGCAAAATGCTGCCGGCAGCGAGGGGGGGACACCCGGTGGTTGTATTTTTTTTGGGGGGTGAGCCCACAGTGTTTCCTACCGGGACTCGGTGGGTGTTAACAGATAATTATAAATTCAAGCCTTTATTTTTATTAAGTTTAAACTTAGTTTTGGCTTCCAAATTCCCCTCGGAAAAGATATTCTGCTGGAATTATTTTCTTTAAAGGGGGGCGGGGAATAACCAGAAACCCCCTCAAAAAACCCAGAGCCGCCCCCCCCCCCAAACCAGCCAGGGTTTGTCTGAACTCACACCACACACCCCCAACTCAAGCATGCTGAAGCGAAACCACCATGGGATTATTCCCTTTGTCCCCAGTATAAATAGGATTTGTTTGAGCTGGGGAGGTGGAACCACACAGATCCCGAAAGGTGGGATTTCTTTTTCCTCATTTAGTGAAAAAATGGGTTAATTTGGCAAGATAGTGGCACAGGGAGGGGGGGGCAAACCTGCACAGGTGCCACGTTGGCAGGAGCTTCGGCTTTGCCCAGCTCTGTCGGGGAAATAATAATAATAAAAAATAAAACCCCTCCCTGAGCGTTGTGAAGAGCCTCCTCCTGCTGAGGTCGGGGCAGCAATTAAACGCAGGGAAACAATTGGGATATTATGCAAATGAGCCTGGGGCAGCATTCGGGGGGGGGGGGTCAGGGCACCCTGAATTTCCAGGCCGTGCTTTCAGTGCTGCAGTCCTGGTACCCGTTCCTAATTTTCACAACCCCCCTGCCCCCCCACCTCACCAAAAAAGCTGCTGCGAAACCTTCCTGCAGGTTATCAAAGGCATATTTTTATTTTCTTTTTAATTAAATCCCCGTTGTCAAACTTGCCTCATCCTGACCTATTTGCGAGGCCGAGTCAGGGCTGTTTGCTAACGAGGCGCTGCTAATGAGGATATGCTGACAGGCTTTGCTTGAGACCTTGCTGCTGCATGAGGGGCCTTTCAGTTTATTTAGGAGTCGGGGGGGGGGGGTCCCGGGGTGACACCCCGCCTTCACCTGCCCCCCCCCCCCATTAATTTAATCACTGAAAAGCCCAATTTCCCTTAATTTTTGGCCAGTAACGAGGCTGCCATTACTCCACACTCGCAGGCTCCAATGCTGCTTGGCTTTTTTTGGGGGAAAAGATGGGCTGTTAGTTGGTTTTGGGGGGGGGGGGGGGCACAAGCTCAGCGTGGATTTGGCTGCGCTTCCCCCCCTGGCTTCTGCAGGTTGGTGCTTGCCGCTCAGGCGAGCGGCTCCACTCAGCTCGCTTTGCCTGCTGCTTTTATCTGTTTGTGTTTGCTTTTGAGGGTTGGTTTTGGGGTTTATTTATTGGGTTTGGGCTTTTTTAGCAGCTTATATTCTCATTTAAAACCTCTCACAGCAACGCGATTGCTGTTCCTGTCTCCCTACCCCTTCCCCAGCTTCCAAATTGCCCCTTCGTTCCTCTTCCTTCTGTTTTTTTAGCTCCTCGGAGCTTTTTTGAGGAGCAGAAATCCCAAATCCCTCGGTAATCCCAAGAACGGGGCAACAGTTGAGGCCCTCAAGGTGTGACCCCATTTTTTAATGGCGTTCTGTGCTTTGGGAAGTTGAGTGGGTCGATGGTACCGCTGTGAGCCCACCCCTTCCCTAGGTGAAACTTTAAACCATTTCTTTCTTTATTTTTCCTTTTAATCCAGAGTTCCTCCTAGAATTTGGACCCAAGGGATGCCAGGAACGCTGTAGGAGACCCCTCTTCCCACCCTCCACCCCGGTAAGGAGCTTCACGCCCCTTCTCTTCCTCACGGCTGTTCCAACAGTTGGATGCTGAGCCAGCCAGAAACCGTCATCCCCTCCAGGCGAGGATTACAGCTCGTCCGACGTGTTTTTATAGCGAGACGTAGCATAAAAAAATAGATTTAACCCAGTGAAGGGGCCAAATCTGGGGGGATTTCATGGGGCGGGGCTGTGTCTTAATGAGCTCCCTTTCTCCGGACAATAATTTATTGAAATATCCTGGTGTTTTGGCCAACCCCATCCTCAGGTGCTGCCATCCCGGAGCGAGATAGCCGAGATCTCCGCGTTGGCACGTCCCCTGGAGCCCAGGCAAGTAGGAATTTGTCCATATTTATGGCTGTGCTGAAAAAGCCTTTTGTTTGATTAGCGTTAATTAAGCCATCTCCATCAGATAAAGTGTAGGGAGATGGATTGGCTTGCCGACGAGGTCCCGGCTCAGGTTTTATCCCCTCTTTCCCCCCTTTTTGCGCTGAGAAAATTAATGGCGTTCTCATTGCCCAGTAATGGGGATTATTTGGCTTTAACCACCCCCTAATTAAGCACAAAGTTGCCAACCTCTTCACTTAATTGCTTTACTAATTTCTTCTCCATCTTGGCCATCGGTTGGTTTTAGTCTTGGCTCGTACCTGGAGCCGGGTTTGGCTCGGGCTGAGCGTTGGGAAAGCCGGGGTGACCCCAACCCCTCCCCGACTAAACCCCCCTGCTCCCAAAGCATCTTTTTGGGGCTGTTTCATCCCAAAAGAGTCCTGGGATGATTATTTTTTTTCCTGGGAAGCGGTGCAGGATGTACGTCTCGGCATCCCCTGTTGGCAGCGAACCCATGCCAAGGAGGGGAGAAGGAGCTGGTGGCGAATTTTGGGGTGATTTTGATCTCATTTGGGGCCAACTAGGAGGCAGAAAGGACCACGTGGGTCATTAAATCTTTATTTTTTTTAATTGGAAATAGGCAGGGTCGGACTTTCTCCTCTGGCTCATGAAGGTGTCTTGGCTACGAAAGAGTTAAAAACTGTCACTTAATTTATCAAAAGCCTGTGGTTAATAATTAAAACCTCTCTCCCTCCCCCCTCATTAGCTGGGAAGGGCTGGGTCTTGCTTGTGCAAATTGCAGCTGTGGCTCTGGAGCAGCAGGATTGGGCTCAAAAATCCCAATTTTGGGTTCCGCTGAGGGAGTGGGATTGAGCCAGGGGGTTGTTTAAGTCTTTTCCCCAATTTATTACCCCAAATTAGGTCTGTGGAGCATGATGCAGCTCCTGAACCGTCGCTTATCCCCACGCCAGGACCCCTTAGAAGGATTCAGGGACCTGTCTCTGCCTGGTGCCGGCAAACCCGGTATGGTGCTGCTGGTGTCGGTGCTGTCAGGTTTCCCCAGCACAGCTAAAATAAAAAATTAATGCCCTGCAATTAATCCTTCAGGCTCATTCCGCTTTCCCTCGGCCTGTAGAGGCTTGAAGGGGGGAGAAGGATGTTGGGGGGGGGGGGGCCTCTTCCCATATTTTATGCTAAGAAATAGGACAAGATTCCCTCATGGATTGATTCCTGCAGGAGCCCGGCTCGGCAGATAACGACATTGTTAATTCAAGTTGCGGTGGTCCGGTGACATAGAAATTGGATAATCGGATGCTGGAAATGCCGATCTGGGGGAGATCCTGGAGAGATTGGGGGTCTCCCAAAAACACGGGGCTGCCACAGGAATAAACAGGGAATAGACTCCGTGAAAAACCTTGTGAGATGCTAAACCACTCTTTTCCCCCCCCCCTCCCCCCCCCCTAAAAAGTAGCTCTGAAGCCCTAAAGGGCCATAAGGAACAGGAGGCAATGTATTTTTTCATAGCTGGTTCAGCGGGCTTGTGCAGCATCCGAGGAAGGAAAAAAATCCCTCTAAATCTTCCCGGTTGGGGTCATATGACCGCGGGAAGGGGGGACCCATCATCCCTGGCTGTGGGTTTATTCTCCTGCATCCCTTTTTTGGGAAGAGCATCCTGGGAATCCTGTATCCTCATGGGTACAAACCTCCTCCCAGGAGTCCCCCGGCACTTCATCTTCCCTCTTCATCTCGGCAGCTGTTGGCATGAGATTAAATGAGATTATTTCAAGAGGGGGATTAAAATGGGGGGGTTGGGTTTTTTTTTTTTTTTCTAGGAATAAAAGCTGCCGTGGAGTGGCCACCTGATTCAGGGTGTTGGGGCGTGAGAATTGGCACAGAGTGGTCTTGGAACCCTCCTAGGTCAGGCTCCGCTTTGGTTTAAATCCCTAAATCTGGTTATTCCTCACCTCTCTGCTGTATTTTAATCCAAATTCAGATAATTTGGAGGCTTGCAGAAGGAAGGAGAGGGTCTTTCTCCTACCAAGCACGATGCTCTGTAGTGGGATGCAGATGGATTTAATTAATCACCCGCTGATTCACAGCCTGGGTGAGGGGCTTGCCGCCGGAGGAACGTCAGGCGCTGTTTTTGGGGTGGAAAGACAGGATTTATTAATTGCTGATGTCTATTTTCAGCCAGGAGGGGTGACGACAGCGGGTGATACTGCGGTTTGGGGGGAAACGCTGACAGTTTGTGAGATTAATCCAAAACCCTCAAGTTTTC
The DNA here is from genome assembly GCF_900496995.4 of Aquila chrysaetos chrysaetos. Classification (NCBI taxonomy): domain Eukaryota; kingdom Metazoa; phylum Chordata; class Aves; order Accipitriformes; family Accipitridae; genus Aquila; species Aquila chrysaetos. The sequence continues at coordinate 490,036 of NW_024470381.1, read as the reverse complement.
CAGATAATGCAGGGATTTAGAAATCTGTTCCGAAGATGGGGTTGTTGGTTATTTTTGCCCAGTGGCTCCGAGTCTGAGATGGGACAGTGGGATTTCGTCTCCGGCTCCTTCCCCAAATTGGGATGGGCTGAGGAGGAACTGGAAAAGTATCATCATCACCCTCTTCCTCCTCCTCCCACCCCACACCTGCTTGGCAAGGGGTAGAGTCTCTAGTTGATTTTTTTTTTTTTTGAGTATTTTTAGCTTATTTTGGGTCGTTCCTCCCCAGATTCAGTGAATAAAAGGGGGGTTTTGGGACACTGTGTCCCTGCAGTAACCAGCGCCGCCGTGGGAAGAGGAGTTTTCTTTGGAAAAAGAGTTTTCTTTGGATTTTTTGGGGGAATAGAGGGAAGCGTGTGTATTCTGCAAATATGTCTTTACCCTTGGAGGAGCTGGTGAAGGGGAGGTTGATGCCGGTGCCCCAAAAAGCTGTTGAACCTCAACCGGGAGCCCCAATCTCACCGCCCAGCTTTGCCCAAGCTCCTTCCCACGGGATGGAGGGGATTTATTGTCAGTGAGACCTGGCATTGCCAGCTGGGGATGCTCCTCCGAGAAGATCTGCCTTCATACCTGCTGCCCACTTGTTAGGCTGCATTTAATTAAGGCTTTCAGGTATTGATTTAATATCCCCTCCCAACAGATGTGATCTTAGCTGGCTTGCGGCGTAATTAGCGGGGATTAGGTGAGCACCGGACAGGAGAGGAGGCTTGGCCACCGTGCCGGTGTAGGTTAATGCCCAACGCAGACAGATTAAGACTTGTCCGTCCATCTGTCTGTCCCGAACCCGCCAGCAGCGAGCTGCCTCGGGGCTCTGGCTTCATGAGATCCCGGTGGAGAAACTAAAGCAGGGTTGGCAAACTGGAAACGATGACCGAGGAGAAGGCTGAGGGACTCGGGAACTCTTTCGGCAATCTCTCTTCCCGTACCTCTCAAGTGGATGGAGCTCAAGGAGCAAAATCCTTCCCAGCGCAGGAGATCGGATTCGAGACCACCTGAAGAATCTCAACGGATACAAGTTATTGATCAACTGTTTGGAGGCAGGAGTTGAAGGCAGGTTTGCTGGTGATACCCAACTGGGAGATGCTGTTGACTTTCTTGAGGGACAAGAAGCCCTTGTAGAGGGATCTGGATAAATTGGAGCATTGGGCAATGCCCTTAACAACATGCTCCGACTCTTGGTCAGCTCCGAATTGGTCAGGCGGTCAGACCAGATGATTGCGTAGGTCCCTTCCAACTAAGTCTATGGGACCCGCTGAGATCTGTCCCTGAGTCCTGAGGGAGTTGCCAAGCCACTCTTCCAGGAAAGTCGTGGCAGTCAGGTGAAGTCCCCAGAAGACCAGAGAAAGGGGACTTTCCACCGTTTTTTTAAGAAAGGTGGAACTACTGACCTGTCAGCCTCCCCTCTGTGCCTGGGAAGATCCTCCTGGAAGCTCTGCTAAGGCACGTGGAAGACAGGGAGGTGATTCAAAACAGCCAGCGTGGCTTCACCAAGGCTGAGTCCCGTCTGACCAACCTTCTACGATGGAGTGACTGGATCAACGGATGAGGGAATGTGAATGGAGAATGGACTTGGGGCTACCAGTAGATGAAAAGCCCAAAAAGCCAACCGGATCCTGGGCTGCAGCAGAAGCAGCATGGCCAACAAGTCAAGGAAGGTGATGCTCCCCCTCTTTTCCGATGAGATCCCACCTGGAGCGCTGCGTCCAGGGGTCTTCAGGATGAGAAGGACGTGGATCTGTTGGAGTGGGAGGCCACAGAGATGGTCGGAGCGCTGGGACACCTCTGCTGTGAGGACAGGCTGAGAGAGATGGGCTTGGTCAGCCTGGAGAAGGCTCCTGGTGGCCCTTCGATATTCATGGGTGTCCTAGTTTCAGCTGGGATAGAGTTAACTGTCTTCCTAGTAGCTGGTACAGGGCTATGTTTTGAGTTCAGTATGAGAAGAATGTTGATAACACTGATGTTTTCAGTTGTTGCTAAGTAGTGTTTAGACTAAAGTCAAGGATTTTTCAGCTTCTCATGCCCAGCCAGCGAGAAAGCTGGAGGGGCACAAGAAGTTGGCACAGGACACAGCCAGGGCACCTGACCCAAACTGGCCAACGGGGTATTCCATACCATGGGACGTCCCATCTAGTGTAGGAACTGGGAAGTGGGGGCGGGGAATCGCTGCTGGGGGACTAGCTGGGTGCTGGTCGGCGGGTGGTGAGCAATTGCACTGCACATCATTTGTACATTCCAATCCTTTCATTATTGCTGTTGTCATTTTATTAGTGTTATCATTATCATTATTAGTTTCTTCTTTTCTGTTCTATTAAACCATTCTTATCTCAACCTGTGGGTTTTGCTTCTTTTTTCCCCGATTTTCTCCCCCATCCCACTGGGTGTGGGGGGAGTGAGTGAGCGGCTGCGTGGTGCTTAGTTGCTGGCTGGGGTTAAACCACGACATTGGGGACAGACTTTCTAGTAAGGCCTGTCGCGATAGGACAAGGAGGAATGGTTTTAAGCTAAAAGAGAGGAGATTTGGACTAGACAGAAGGAAGAAATTTGTTATGATGAGGGTGGTGAGGTTGCCCAGAGAGGTGGGGGATGCTCCATCCCTGGAAGGGCTCCCCGCCAAAATAATCCCACAGCATTCCCGCTTGCTGCACTAACCCTCTGCTCTTCCCCCCTCTCTGCTGCAGGATGGCCCGGGAGATGTGACAGCACCCAGTGTGAGCACCGATGCCAAGGAGAGCTATGTGGCAGCAGCGCAGCGAAGCCGGGCATCGCGGGGTTTCGCTCACTGGAAGCCGGACGGCAGCGATGGAGGCCATTCCGGCACGGCAGCAGCAATGAATGGCACTGTCCCCCTGGCTCGGCTCGGCTCCGGCACTGGACCATGAGCTCCCACCACCCCCTGCGGCACGACAGCTCCGATGCTGAGGGTTGCCCACTGGCATTTTGGGCGCGAAATGACAGCGTGTCGACGGTGGGGGGCGAACCCCCTCGCCTGGCTACTGCCACGCCAGCTGTGCCCAAAATGGGGGTGCGTGCCCGCATCGCTGACTGGCCCCCCAAGAGAGACGCTGTCAAGGATCCCCCCGCTGGCACCAGCCCGTGCCGGGAGGCAACAGGCAGCCGGGATGCCGCTTGCTGCCGGGGTTTTGCCAGCAGGCAGCAGCCCCTCACCAGCGTTTCGGGCTTTAAAGCCCTTCACCGCCTGGCGCGGCAGCAATCCAAGGACGTGGAATTTCAGGAGGGGTGGCCCCGTTCCCCGGCGAGGGGCTTGGCACCGCTGCGGCACCGGAGCAGCAGCGAGGTGACGCTGAGTGAGTGTGACCCGGAGGAGCTGGCGGAGCCACGGGGGACCAAACTGGGGGGGGGCCACCGGACTTTTCCGCGAGTATGGCAGCACCTCCTCCATCGATGTGCAGGGCATCTCAGAGCAAAGCTTCTTCGATATGCTCAACGAATTTCGGACCAAGAAGCCAGATCAGCAAGCTGTGATGCCCGAGCGTCTCAGGGAAGCTGGTTTTCCTTTGGGATCATATTCCGGGATCAAGACGGAGGGTAGGAATGGGCCCCGGGACGAGCCGTCGGCACAATCCAAGGAGAAACCCCGCAGGAGGTGTCCCAAAGGCGATGCTGGAGGCGAATCCATCTTCAAGAAGCTCCGGAGCAGCCGAAACGAGGGGGAGCTGGAGGAGCCGCGGGCGCCTGAGCCGGGCAAGGCTTGGGTGTGCCAGAAGAGCTTTGCCCACTACGACGTGCAGAGCATGCTCTTCGACCTCAACGCTGTGGCTGTCAACCGTGCCGTGGTAGCCCAACGGCGAAACACCACCACGGGTGCCTCGGCCGCTTCAGCCGCCACCATTCGTGCCGGCGGGTTGGGAGGATCAGATCCAGTGTTCACCAGCACCGAGGACCTTAACTGTAAAGAGAATTTGGAGCACGATGTGGGGGATAACACCAGCAACGAGCTTCTCCTCAGCTGCCCCCATTTCCGCAATGAGATCGGCGGCAGCGGCGAGCGCAATGTCAGTTTCTCCAAAGCTTCGGTGGGTTCCCCGGGGGTCCCAACAGTCGAGGGGGGCTTCCCGGAGCCTGCCCTCGATGTACGCCCCACCAACGCTGGTGTCTCGGTGCTGGAGGTCCCCAAGGAGCTGCAGAGGAACCCCAACCGGCTCAAGCACTACAGCGTCGAGCACATGGACCTCGGCGCTCACTATTACCGGGATCATTTCCATGGCAAAGGTGAGGGGGGGGACTCTGGGGGTATTTTGGGGGGTCCGCAGCCTCGCCCCGTTGCTGCAAGAGCCTGGGGGACGCTGATGCTGACCTTCACGTCCCCTGTGGTGATCGGGGGGCACAACCTGCTCTTAAAGTCCCCCCCAAAATCCTTCCTCGGAAGCAGGGGGAGGGTTGGAACGTCACCAGGGTACACCCAGCTCCATCCCCCCCTTGCCATTATGGGGCTGGGCTGGTAGGAAAGGGCACGGTGATGGCTCCTCTGTCCCTACCTCTCCAGCTCCTGCGTGTCCCCTGTCCCCCCTCTGTGCATCTTCCATCCCTGTTTTTCTCACCAGAGCACTCTAACTACTTCGGGGTGGACGAGAAGCTGGGCCCGGTGGCCGTCAGCATCAAACGGGAGAAGCTGGAAGACCACAAGGACCACGGCCCCCAGTACCAGTACAGGATCATCTTCCGGACCAGTGAGGTACATCGCCATGGCAGGGGGGTGCGAAAACCAGTTTGGGAATGGGAAAACGTGCCCATGGGTCTGTTCCTGCAGCAGCCACACGGGGCCCAACCGAGGGTCTCTCTTCCTATCAGGACTCGGGGTGCTTCACCGTCCCTTTTCCCCCCACCCCCCTTATTTTTCCCCAGCTGGTCACCCTGCGCGGTTCCATCCTGGAGGATGCCACCCCTACTGCCACCAAGCACGGGACAGTCCGGGGACTCCCGCTGAAGGACGCCCTGGAATACGTCATCCCGGAGCTCAATATCCACTGCCTGCGCCTCGCCATCAGCACGCCCAAGGTCACTGAGCAGCTCCTCAAACTGGACGAGCAAGGGGTGAGCGGCGATGGGGACAGAACGGGGGTCCCATCGGCTTCTTAGTGGGGGGGATGGACCGTGGCTGACACCCCCCCCCCCCCCCCCCACTTTTCCCTGTAGCTCTGCCGGAGGCACAAGGTGGGCATCCTCTACTGCAAAGCCGGGCAAAGCTCGGAGGAGGAGATGTACAACAACGAGGATGCAGGACCCCCCTTCGAGGAGTTCCTCTCCCTCCTTGGGGAGAAGGTTTGCCTGAAAGCCTTCAGCAAGTACGCGGCCCAGCTGGACACCAAAAGTGAGTGACACGGGGTCCTGTTTGCAGTGAAAAGAGGTGGGGGGGGACAGGACATGGGGACCCACACCTACCTAACCGCCTGCCTCGCCCCCCCCCACAGCTGACTCCACCGGCACTCACTCCCTCTACACCACCTACCAGGACTATGAAATCATGTTCCATGTCTCCACCATGCTCCCCTACACCCCCAACAACCGGCAGCAGGTAACCACCCCATTCCCAAATTGGTTTTCGCCCCACCACTGCAGATTTGGGGCTCTCTGTCCCCAAATCCTGCATGGGCACAGTGGTTTGGGGACTGTCTGTCTGTCCGGGGCTCAACCGTCCTTTGTGTTATTGTTTCTAGCTGCTGAGGAAGAGGCACATAGGGAACGACATCGTCACCATCATCTTCCAAGAACCTGGAGCTTTGCCTTTCACCCCCCAAAATATCCGTTCCCACTTCCAGCACGTCTTCATCATTGTCCGAGCCCACAACCCCTGCACTGACAATGTCTGTTATAGGTGAGCCCCCGCCCCTGCAGCTGAACCATGTCCGAGGGGCTCTGGATTTGGGGTACGGCTACAGCCAGGGTGGGGGGGTGTTTGCCTCGTGTGAGGGTGGCATGGAGGTTTCTCCCGTGCTTCCGGCTTCTTAAAAACAACCAGGGCATCGGAGTAGGGCTGAAGGGAGTCAAATCCCGTTGGTGGCCAGTCCCTGGGGCTCAGTATTGGGTTAATATTGTTATCAGTGATCTGGAGGAGGGGATCGAGCCCACCTTGGGTTTGCTGAGTTGGGCAGAAGCATTGGATCTGCTTGAGGATGGGGCGGGAAGGCTCTAGAGAGGGATCTGGATAGATGGGCTGAGGAAATTCAACAAAGCTGAGCGTGCCGGGTCCTGTGCTTGGGTCACAAGAACCCCAGGCTGGAAAAGGATCAACTGAAGATGAGCCGACAGTGTAGCCAGGTGGCCAATGGCATCCTGGCTTGTATCGGGAGTAGCGTGGCTAGCAGGACTAGGGAAGGGATCATCCCCCTGTGCTCAGCACCTCAACTGCTGTGGTGGCTTTTGGGCCCCAAGAGAGATTGAGGTGCTGGAGCACGGCCAGAGAAGGGCAACGAAGCCAGTTGAAGGGTCTGTATAATGAGTCCTGTGAGGGGACTGCGCTGGGGGAGGTTTAAATTGGATATTAGGAATGATTCCTTCACGGAAAGGGTTGTCGAGCACTGGAACAGGCTGCCCAGGGAAGTGGTGGAGTCACCATCCCTGGAGGGATTTAAAAGATGTGGAGACGTGGCACTGGGGGACATGATTTCATGGTGGACTTGGCAGTGTGTGGTTAAAGCTTCGACTCAATGATCTTAAAGGTCTTTCCAACCTAAACGATTCTGCGATTCTGTAATTTTATCAAAGCTGAGTGACCCTAACCAGTTCTCCTCTCCATCCCCCAAGCGTGGCTGTCACCAGGTCCAAAGATGTCCCACCCTTTGGACCCCCCCATCCCCAACGGCATCACCTTCCGCAAATCCGATGTCTTCCGAGATTTCTTGCTGGCCAAGGTGATCAATGCAGAGAACGCCGCTCACAAATCGGACAAATTTCACACCATGGCTACTCGAACCCGGCAGGAATACCTGAAGGATCTGGCTGAAAACTGCGTCACCAACACTCCTATCGATTCCACTGGGAAGTTCAACCTCATCTCACTGGCTTCCAAGAAGAAGGAAAAGACGAAAGCCCGAGCGGGGGCCGAGCAACACAGCGCGGGGGCCATTGCCTGGCGTGTTTCTGCTCAGGATTTCGCCCGGGGAGCGGAGATCGCTTGCGCCTTGGGTATTTCCAACGAATTCGTGGTCTTGCTTGACCTTGGCGCCAAGGAGGTGGTCTTCAACTGTTTCTGCGGGGACGTCATTGGCTGGACCGCCGATGCTTCCACTGTCAAGATCTTCTACGGCCGAGGAGATCACATCTTCATCCGGGCGGCCGAGGGCGGCCCCGAGGACATCAAGGAGATTGTGCAGAGGCTGAAGGTGAGCTTCCAAAACCAAAAAACCTTGACCTCCACCCCCTCCCCGAGTTTGTGTAGGTCCTACTTAAATGCAGAGGATGTGCTCGGGATGTTTTCCAACGCAGAGAAGATCTGGGCTTTGGGAAAGAGGGGGAAAAAGCCCCTCCGAGGTGGTGGGAGAGGGCTGTGGTGGGGCCGGGGCTGGCTGCGGGATGAGAGGTGGGGAGGATTTGAGGGTTGTTGAGCAAATGGAGGTTTGGAGCAGCCGCGCGGTGGGTGCAAGCCCCTTCCCCGCCATCTGTCCGTCCTTTCCCATGACCCCAGGTGATGACAGACGGCTGCGAGACGGTGGACATGACCTTGAGGAGGAACGGGCTGGGCCAATTGGGTTTCCACGTGAAGTACGACGGCACGGTGGCCGAGGTGGAGGATTACGGCTTCGCCTGGCAGGCCGGTTTGCGGCAGGGCAGCCGGTTGGTGGAGATTTGTAAGGTGGCGGTGGTAACCCTCACCCATGACCAAATGATCGACCTCTTGCGAACCTCTGTCACGGTTAAGGTCGTCATCATCCCGCCCCGTGAGGATGGAGCCCCTCGCAGGTAGGTGGTGGCTTTGAGGGGGGGGGACACACACAAAGAAGCCACTGTCCCTGTCCCCCCTGCAAGCCTGGCTTTTCTCCCAAAGCTTTTGAGGGCAAAGCCTCCTGAGAAGCCAGGGATTGGTGGGGCACGGAGCAGACCTCACCTGCAGGGACCTTCCCATCCCTGGTGCGGGCATGCAAAGCCAAATTAAAGCCAATTAACGACAGACAAAGTCTCCAGGCTTTGGAGAATATCACCTTTCTGTCACTTAATACAGTGCCCCATCCCTCTCACAGGGTTCAGACCCTTCATCAGGGAAAGCCAGTGACAGACCCCTTGCTGGCAGGTTTTTGGGGGGCGGGGGTTATTTTTAGGTTGGGGCATCCTGCTTTTCCCCTGTGCATGGCTAAGTTGGTCATGTCCACATGTCGGGCAGGAAGGCAAGACCGCTGATACAATTAATTAATCATTAAATAGTAATTAAATAGCCGGGAAGGACGTTGCTTTGCCTGGGGACGGGATGGTTTTGGCTAAAGTCCTGCCAGGCACTGGTTTTGGTGGCACCGGCTGGCTTCATGTGCCATAAGTGTGCAGCCAGCTTTGGTGCTTATGGTACAAAGCCGGCAGTGTTTACAGCACGATCGCCACTGGTTTTGCAGGGGCTGGGCTGAGTTCTTAGAGATGAGCAGCGTGGAACCAAAGGGAGAGACTGAGAGTTTGCTGTCTGGCTACCACCCGCCATACCGGAGCAACGCCAGCTGGCAATGGAGCGGGCCAGCCTCACACAACACTGCTCCAGCTAGTAAATGGGTTGAGCCGCTGGCCCTCGGCCACAGGCAAGTGATCGGCCAGTCAGCCAAGCAGCCCACCGTGCCCTACCGGGAGCCACAACCCCTGCACGGCAAGAGGTGAGGTACCGGGATGGGGACAAGGACAGCAGCCAAGCACAGCCCAGCTCCAGGTTTTGGCAGGGAGCGGCTTCTCTGCACCCTCCCCGACACAATTCCAGCTGTTGGCCAGCAGCTGCTGGTCTTGCCCGCTCTGGAAGCGCAGGCAGGAGCAAGGACAATCCCTTATTTCCCATTTCTTCCCACATGTATCCATGGAGCCAGGCCGGTCAGCTTTCCCGAAACCCCCCATCCCATCTCCTCCTCGCCGGCAGGAACGGAGAGGGCACAGCCGTACCGGCAACCCTCGGGCAGCTTCTCCACGCCGGGCAGCTTCTCCACGCCAGGCAACGCTGGGACGGACTATGCTCGCTATAAACCCTCTCCAGAGAGGTGGGTGACTGCTGCGGGGACCCTCTGGGGTCCCACGGGTGCAAATCGGGGAGAAACATCAGTGTTTTGGGGTGGGAGCTCAACCCGTCCCCCCTTTCCCTTTGCAGGTACACTGCCTCGCAGCGGCTGCTGTTGCCCTTCGAGCCGCACGCCGGCCACGATGGCCCCTCCAGTGGTGACTCCTTGTCCGGGGGGCTCAGTAGCCACGAGAGCACCATGGAATGGCACAAACCGGGTACAGTAAAGCAGGCAGAGCCCAGGGACACCTTGCTGTCACCCCTGCGATGGACCTTTGGGGTCAAGGGTGGCCTCTCTGGTGACGTTGCAGAGCCATTGTGGCACGTGCCAGTGCAGTCCAGGTTGCCGGGAAGCAGCGGGAGCAAGCGATCCAGCAGGCAGGAACCAACGGGCAAGGATTCTCCCAACCGGCACTCCAAGGTGAGCCATCCCTCGGGCTTGGAAGCTCCGGAGTCCCTCATGGAGACTTGGGAAGCAATGGGGTGATCCGTGGGAGCCCCCCCTTTTCCCCTTTTGGGGAAGCCCAGATGCCAGGGTGACGGGCAGGGGGGTTTGCCGTGGCTGTCCCAGCAGAGTGACACACAGTACTCGAGCCACTCCAGCAGCAACACGCTCTCCAGCAACACCTCCAGCAACCACAGTGATGACCGTTGGTTCGACGTTCCTAATCCTGTTGAAACCGAACCGGATCCCCTCTCCAAAGGTGGTTCCAGTGACAGTGGCATCGATACCACGCTCTATGCCTGCAGCCCTGCTGGCGGTGGCGGGGGGGCCAGTCCCAAACCCCCCCGCCTAGCGTCACAGAGGGACAAGGTCCCCAAAGCCCCCTCGGCGTCCTATGCTGGTTTGCAGGATGACGGTGTCCGTCCCGGTGACAAGAAGAGGGAACTGTCCCCAACCGTCAGTACCGGCAGCCAGGGTAAAAGCTATCGGCACAAAGCGGGGACCCCTGGAGCCTCCGGGACCCCTGTCAGCAGCCCCGATCCCTTCAAGCAGCCCAGGTAAGAGCCCCCCCTCACAGGAAGGTGCTGCATTTCCCCCCCCCCCCCAACTTGGGGGGGGGGGGGGCACGATGCCTGCACCCCTTTTCCCCACGATGAGCCTTGCTTGTCTTCCCTGGCAGCTCGAACCTGCGGCTGGGCTACCCTGGCTACAAAACCCCCTTGGCCGAAGCCCTCCGGCCCCCCCACGCCTCCCAGCTTTCCGCTTCGGTTCCCAAATCCTTCTTCTCCAAGCAGACGGTCAGGAACAAACATGCTGCAGGCTGGAAACGTGCCAATGACCCCCCAGATCCCAAAAAGTAAGTGCTGGGGAGGAGCGATAGTGAAGGCTGCGGGTCTTGGACACCCCAAAAAGGATCTTATTGGTAGGGGGGCGATGGGGGGGGGGGGGTCCTAGCACGGTCTCAGCCCCCTCTGTGTGACAGGCAGGTGGACGCCAACACCAAGAACGTTTTTGGGCAGCCGCGACTGCGAGCGTCGCTGCGGGATCTACGTTCCCCCCGTAAGAGCTATAAATCCACCATCGAGGATGATCTCAAGAAACTCATCATCATGGACAGCGCTGTGCCGGAACCAGAGAGAGCTGGGGTGAGCCGGGCTTTGTCCTGGGTTAAGGGGCGGGGGGGTCCTCTTGCTGCGGGCAGGGGGTCACCCCACTTTCTTTTGGCCCCCCCCCTTAGTCCCCGCAGAAAGGGCTCCAGCGGACGCTGTCGGATGAGAGCCTGTGCAGTGGGTGGCGAGACGTCGGTTATGCTGCTGTCGCACTGGCAGCGGCGTCCTCGGACACCAACGTCCTCTTCACCAGCGCCTATCCCTCCAGCACCTTGCCTAGCCGCCGGCAACACCCCCCTGCCGCCAACGGCAGCCTCCCTGAGAAGAAATGTGAGTGAAAAGGGATAAAGGGTATGGATTTTTTTGGGGGGGGGTTGCTCGTCCTGACAGCACCTCTTGTCACTGCAGCCACCATCTCCGCCTCCAAGCTGTCCCTGGCTGAAATGCAGGACAGGCCCCCCCTTTGCCGGATCGATCCCGGGATGATGCCTTTGCCGGATACGGCGACCGGGCTGGAGTGGTCCAACCTGGTGAACGCCGCCAAAGCCTACGAAGGTAGGGCTGTGCCCCCCCCTAAAAAAGCCTGTGTGTGTCCCCCCCACACACACACACTGCGTGCCCCCCATTTTGGGGTGCAGGGCTCCCTCCATCCCCATCCGGGGGGGGGGGGGGGGGGGTGGTGGGCGGGAAGATGGATGCTGAGGTGGCAATTGCCTTTGCAGTGCAGAGAGCTGTCTCCCTCTTCTCCCTTGCCGACTCAGCGCTGAGCCCCGACCCCCCTGTGTCCCCTGAGAGGCAGCTGACACCGCAGGGGGGCCCCCCCCCTCAGGTATGGGGCTGGTGGGTGAGTGGTGGCAGGGGGACATACCACCCTGGGGTCCCGTGTGTCCCCTGTCCTCCCCTCCCTCAGTTATGGGGCGGGGGCGGTGGGGGTCACCCCGGGGTCCTTGGTTATGGAGTGGGGGGGACACCTCGGGGTCTCCAGGTCCCCCCAACAGTGTCTGTCTGTCCCCTACAGCCAGGCCCCCCCCCCTGGACCTGCCAGGGAAGGTCTCCCAGCTGGAAGCCATGTTGAAACAGCTCCACAGTGACCTGCAGAAGGTAAGGGGGGCTCAGGGAGGGGGGGGGGTGCTCCCATCAGAGCACACTGAGCAGGGGGGTGTCATTTTGTGTGTGTGTGTGTCCCACGGGCCCCCCCTTCCCCCCCCCCCCCCCCAGGAGAAGCAGGACAAGGTGGTGCTGCAGGCGGAGGTGGCCAACCTGCGGCAGAACAACCAGCGGCTGCAGGAGGAATCGCACTCGGCTGCCCGGCAGCTCCGACGTTTTGCCCGGATCTTCTCCGGCGCCGTCGAGAAGGAGGAGCTGTGAGCGGGGGGGGGGGGGGGCTTCCCCCCCCGGGGACACTATCCCCCTCCCCGGGTCACTAATCTCCCTGGGGACACTAGCCCCATCCCTCCCAGGGCTGGCTGGAATGTCCCTATGGGACCGGGAGCAGCCTGAAAGGACTGAGGGCATCTGTATGGGGCTGAGAGCATCGCTATGGGGCCATGAGCCACCATACTGGGCCAGGACCATCCCTGCAGGGACAGAAGCAGCCCTGTGGGACTGGGAACTTCTATACGGGACCATGAGCCGCTGTATGGGGCTGAGGGTACCCATATGGGGCTAGGACCATCCCTGCAGGGCCAGGAGCATCTATCTGGGGCTAGGAGCTACCATAGGGGACTGGGAGCCTCCCTATGGGCCCAGGAGCCACCATATGGGGCCAGGAGCTGCCATAGGCACCTGTATACCGCCAGGAGCAGCAGGCAGGGGTTGGAGCCGGGGGGGGGGGGTGTTCACTGCAAAGGCAATAAGGGGGTGAGAGCTCCCCCAGCCCCTTTTTTTTTGGGTGCAAACTCATGAATAATAATAATTAATAATACAATAATTAATAATAATAATCTTCCAGGAGAGTTTGAGGTGTAACAAAGACCCTAAAGAGCACTTTCTCAAAACCAAACAAACAAAACAAAAAAAAAAAAAAAAAAACCAAAAAAAAAAAACCACCAACCTACTAAATTATTTCCTAGAGGAAACAATGCCCTGAGTGGCTCAGGAAGGGTAAAACCCCCCACCCCACCCTCTCCACCCAAATCTTCTTTCTAAAACACTACATTTGTATAAATTGCACCATTTCTAACCTTATTTTTGCCTTTTTTTCTATCCATTTTCTGCACTGGGGGGGGGGGGTGGAGGGGAAAGTGGTTGGGGGGGGGCAAATGGGCACTGTGAACCCTACTGGCCCCCCCCCCCCCCAACCTGAGGGGGGGGGTGTCCACAAGAATTCCCCCCCCCTTTGTGTATATGGGAGCATGTATATTATTTTATACAGACCTTATTGTCTTATTTAATGCCCCCCCCCCCCCCCAATTTTTGCTAATAGGAATAAAAATGCTGCCCCCCCACTCCAGGGCTGTGTTTTGTAGCTTGAATTTGGGCCATAAAGGCAATAAAAGTGGGGGAGGACAACACCGGGGGAGGACCCCTCTCCCTTTTGGGGTGCTGACCAGGGGGGTTGGGCACAGAGACAAGGGGGGGGGGGGCGACTCTGCCCATGGTTTAATGCACAGACACTCAAACCACACACCGACAACAACACAATGGGGGGGGGGGGGGGCACAGCTTTGGGTTTTTTTGGGGGGGGGGGGACAGCAGGCACCCCACAATGTTTGTGGGATGTGTGTTCCCCCCCCCCCCCCCCCCCGCCATAACCCCCCCCCTCCTTCCCCCCCCCCCCCTTTTGCACCAGGAACAACAGAAACCCACTACATGGAGCAGCTCAGCTTGGGGGGGGGGGGGAGGCCCACTGCCCCCCACCCCCAATTAAAATAAATAACCCCCCCCCCCAGGCTGGGGGGGGGGCAGGGGGTGGCCCCCCCCCCTCCATTTTCACATCATGCAATGTCTTACCACCCCCCCCTTGCCCCCCCCCCCTCCATCCCCCAGCTCTGTTATGGCTTTTGGTAGGATTTGGGCAGTGGGTTGGGGGGGGGATTTTGGGGTGCGGGGGGGGGTCCAGCTGCCCCCCCCCCCTAAGTGAGGGTGATGTAGGCTGATGCCTTCTCCTTCAGCTGCCGGAGACAGAGGTGACAACTCCAGCTGCCTGCAGGGACACACCGGGGGGGGGGGGGGGGGGGGTGTGAGTTGGGGGGACACCCCCCCCCTATAATCCCTGCTGCTCCCCCCACCCCTAAACCCTCACCTTCGGGGGGTTCTGCCATGGGGGGGCTCAGGCAATACATGTGGTACCCCCGGTCGCAGTCATCGCAGAAGAGCAACTGGTCCTGGCGGACACACACACACAAAAGGGGGGATCAGTGATGTTGGGGTGCAGGGGGGGGGGGGGGTCTGGGGGGGGGTCCGTACATCGTTCTCAGAGGTGCCGCAGAGGCTGCAGGACTTGCACTCGATGCATTGCCAGCGATAGGTGCGCACGGCCGCCGTCATGTTGACGGTGAACTGCAGGCAGGAGGGGTGGCCTGGGGGGGGGGGGCAGAGGGGGGGGGGTTGGGGGGGACACGGGGGCCCCCCAAGCTAGCCTCCTCCTCCTCCCCCAGGCCATGCGGTGGAAGCACATGGGAACTGTGCCACACACGTGTGAGTGTGCACAAGTACATGGGGGGGGCTGAAGGGGACTTGGGAGTGTGCGCAAGTGTGTGAGCACCTGCAAGCTTGCACGAGGGTGGGAGTGTGTGTTCAAGTGTGTGGGAGCACGTTTGGGCATGTGGGAGTGTGTTGGGGTGCATTGGGGAGCATATTCAAGTGTGTGGGAGCATGTTTGAGTGTGTTCGAGTGTGTGGGAGCATGTTTGTGTGTAGCAGTGTGTTGGGGAGTGTATGGGAGCACGTCAGGGAGTGTGTTTGAGTGCATTCAAGTGTGTTCAAGCATGTGGGACCATGTTTGGGAGTGTGAGCATGTAGGAGTGTGTGGGAGTGCGTTGGGGCGCGGGGGGTACCGGCACGTCCGCAGTCGGCGCAGGAGATGAGCTCCTCGGGGCAGCCGGTTTTCTTCGCGCCGCCTAGACAGAAATCACAGTAACCGTTTGGGGCCACCGGCCCCTCGGGGGCTGCGCGAGCTGAAAGGCAGCAGAGAGACCCCCCGTCAGCGGGCAGGGGGGCGGGCAGGGCAGAAGCCCAGGAATAGGGGCAGGTAGGGGGGCAGGAGGACAGGAATGGGGACAGGGGGGCAGGCAGGACACCCCCCACCCCCAATTTCTCACACCCCACGGCTGCACCTCAAAGTGGGAGCGACCCCCCCCGCGCCCAGCCCCACACTGGGGGGGGGGGCGGGCAGCAATGGGGGGGGGGGGGGGATTGAAGGGGGAGGCATTTTGGGGGTGCTTTGTTCCCCAGAGCCTGGCAGCAATGGGGTGGGGGTTGGGGATTTTGGGGGGGGGTGTGTTACCTGTGTTCCTGCGCTGGTTTTCGGGGACCCAGTTCAACTCTTTATAAAACTCTGGGGGGGGGAAAGGAAAAAAAAAAAAAAGAGGATGAAGCCCCCCCCCCCTTCACACACACACACCCCACCCCCCACCCCCCCCCCCCCGGCAAGCATCCGGGGTGGGGACACCCAGGCATCTGGGGTGCCCCCCCCCCCCCGCCGCACCCATCGCTCTTTGTGTGCGATGCTGCACAGCACACGGTTGTCATGGAAACCGGCTGGGGATGGGGAGCCGGGGGGGGGGGCTGGGTGTGACACCCCCCCCCATATACCCCCCCTCCCAGCACCCCCGGGACCCTCAGGTGGGGCAGGGACCCCCCCAAACACCCCCAAATAGTGCCAAGACCCCAGCCCCCCCCCAATTGGAACAGAGACCTCAGCACTGAGACAGACCTCCCCACCCACTCCCCACCCCCAAAGGACCCTTGGGGACCCTCCCGGGGGGGGGGGGGGGGGGGGTGTGTCGTCGTCCGCCCCCCCCCCCCTCCCAACTCACGCTTGTGGTGGTTCCTGCGAGGGAGGGGCAGGCGCTCGCCGTGGTCCTCCCCCTCCTCCTCGGCCAAATGCGTGTGGGTGTAATGGTAGCTCAACCCTGGGCGGTTCTTGTAGCGCTTCCCGCAGACTTTGGGGGGGGGGGACACACACATTGGGGGGGGGTTGTCACCCCCCCCTTAATGTGGTCCCCCCCCCTCCAGCCTTGTCCCACTCACTGTCACACACGTAGGGCTTGTCCCGGTCCTCCAGCGCGGTCGCATCCTGCCTCTTCCGCATGGCTCCGATGCCATAGGCCTTGGGGGGGGGACAGGGTGTCAGGCCCATTTTGGGGGGGGGGACAGGACAGGACAGGTGTGTCCCCTCCTGTGTGTGTGTCCCCCCCCCCGCCGTCTCCAGGCTCCCACCTTGCCCTTGGCTTTGTTTTTGCGGCGGGGGGTGTCATCCTCCAGCTCGTCCCCCTCCGGTTCGTGGGGGAATTCACCCGGCGGCGGCTTCTGCGAGAGGCTGGGTCAGGGACGGACAGATGGACGGACGGGGGGGACAGACAGATAGGGACACACACACACACACACCCCCCCCTTTGTGGGTCAGGGATGGGTGGACAGACAGACAGGGGACACACAACCCCCCCCAACCACCACCCTGATGGGTCGGGGATGGACGGAGGCTGGAGACACGGACGGAGGGATGGGGATGGACAGACGGACGGACGGACACAGGAGAGATGGGAGAGCAGACAGACGGACAGAGAGGGGTAGGAGAGAGTGGACAGATGGACTGACGGGTAGGAGTGTGGAGAGAGCGGACAGACGGATGGACAGGTGTAAGGGAGAGCGGGCAGACGGATAGGAGTAGGAGAGAGCAGACAGGTAGACAGACAGGGGTAGGAGAGAGCAGACAGACAGATGGACAGGGGTAAGGGAGAGTGGACAGATGGACAGACAGGTAGTAGGAGAGAGGGGAGAGCAGACAGATGGACTGATGGACGGGGGGGTAGGAGAGAGTGGACAGACAGACAGGGGTAAGGGAGAGCAGACAAATGGACAGGGATAGGGGAGAGGAGAGAGTGGACAGGTAGACAGGCAGGGGTAAGGAAGAGCAGACAGACGGACAGACAGGTAGGAGACAGGGGCGAGCAGACAGACGGGACGAGTGGGCGGCCTAGATGGACAGACAGGTGGATGGACAGGGCTGGCCAGGCCAGAGGGAGGGACGGACAGACAGCCGGACGCACCGGGCACTCCAGCACCGTCTCCTCTTCCTTCAGTTCCACCTTCTTGTCCCCGGGCTCGGCGCAGAGCAGAGCCTCCAGCACCGGCCCCTCGGGGAGCCCCCCCTCCTTCTTCAGGGGGGCTTCGCAGTCTTGGGGGGGGGGGCAGAAAGAAGGGGGAAGGGTCGGGGGGGGGTCCCGAGGGGATCCCCCCCCCCCGCGCCGGCCCCCCCCCCAAATCCCGCTATTCTCACAGGGCCGCAGCCGCGGATCCTCCAGGATGTTCAGCCGCCGTTTCTTACGCCAGCAGCGCGCCGGGTAGGTGTAGATTTGGCCCGGGGCCAGGCCTGGGGGACCCCCACGTCACCGGGGGGGGTGTCTGGGGGACCCCCCCAACTCACACCCCCCACCCCCAGACAGACCCTGATCCTTGACACGCCTAATCCCAGCTCGGATCCTGAACCCCAGCCCCTGAACCCCAATATCAACCTCTGAACCCCAAAACCAGCCCCTGAACTCCAACGCCAGCCCCTGAACCCCAACCTCTGAATGCCAATATCGGCCCCTGAACCCCAATACCGGCCCCTGAACCCCAATATCAGCCCCTGAACCCCAACCTGACCCCAATACCGGCCCCTGAACCCCAATATCAGCCCCTGAACCCCAACCCCTGACCCCAATACCAGCCCCTGAACCCCGAAACCAGCCCCTGAACTGCAAAACCAGCCCCTGAACCCCAACCTCTGAACCCCAGCCCCTGACCCCCAATACCAGCCCTGAACCCCAACCCCAGCCTGTGAACCCCAAAACCAGCCCCTGACCCCCAACCCAGACCCCTCCCCTAGACCCCAGCCCCACACACCAGCCCCAGCCCTGGGGCATCCCCAGGGTGCCCAGGGGTGCAAGGGGATGGTGGCCACGGGCACAGCGATGGTGGCCATGGGTGCAAGGGACCACAGTGGGTGCAAACGGGCAGCGGCCACGGGCGCAGGGGCCGACCGGCCGGCTTTGCCGGTGGCGGGTGCTGCCCGATGAGCGGTGGCTAGCGGGGTTGGGGGTGAGGGTGCCCATTTTGGGGGTGGGGTTGGGTGGGTGGGTGCTCTCACCGGGGCCGCGGTGGGTTTTCTCCATCCAGATGTAACAGTTGTTCTGGGCGACGCCGGTCTGGGAGTCGAGGAAGGGCAGGCGCATGCTGCGCTCGGCGCAGAGCCGCGCGTTGTAGCTGCGGCAATGCTCCAGCGCCTCGCGGTAGAACTCCTCGCCGAGGCTGCGGGGCGCGGCGTCACGGTGGGGGGACCCCCACCCCAAAAAAAATCTACCCGCCCGCCCACCTGCCCCACCGGGTGCATCGCAATCCGTCTTTTGCCATCTCGAACGCCAAAATCGACCCCGACGTCTGCCGGGAGCGTCAGGGCCTGTCGCAACCAACCTGCGCCCCAAAAATCTGGCAGCACCCTGGGGCATCACCCCCACCCTGCACCCCAAAATCTGACAGCACCCTGGAGCATCACAGTCTTGCACCCCAAAATCTGACACCACTCTGGAGTATCACCCCCACCTTGCACCCCAAAATTTGATATTACCTTAGGGCATCATGGCCTGGCACCCCAAAATCTGGCACCACCTCCAGAGCATCACCCCGACCCTGCACCCCAAAATCTGACACCCCCCCCTGGAGTATCACAACCTGTCACCCCCCCCCCCTGCACCCCAAGCCCCCCCCCCCCCGGGGCATCGCAGCCCCACTGCAGGGCCAGGGTGTCAGTGCAGACCCCCCCCGACCGGAGACCCCCCCCCAACCCCCCTCCCCAGCACATAACAGCTGTCACTCCCCCCCGCACCCCAAAATCCGACACCACCCAGAAGCATCACAGCCTGTCCCCGCCCTGCACCCCCAACACCCCCCCCCACCTTGAGACTCCCCAAACCCCCCCCCCAGACCCTCAGTACCCCCCCCCAGCAGGGTATTTTGGGGGGGGGGGAACGGACACGGTCCCCACCGTGTCCGCAACCCCCGGGTCACCCCGACATCGGGGAGGGGACCCCCCCCAAACCCACCCCCGGAGTGCCGGGCAGGTAAAACGGGGACGGGGGGGGGGACGACACACAAGTGCACGAGCGGCCGGTGCCAGCGGGGGGCGCCGGGTCCCGGCCACTCGGGTCCCCTTCCCGGGGGGGGGGGGGGGTGGGGGGGGGCGGGGTCCGGCCCGGCCGTCTGGGTCCCTCCCCGCCCCCAACACCCGGACGGACAGTGGGGGGGGATCCGGGGTTGGGGGGGGGGGGCTGGCGACCATCGAGACCGGGACCGCTCCCCTCCGGTACCCGTGGAGGGGGGGGGGGGTCCATGCCCGGTGGTCCCCTCCTGGTGGGTCCCTTCTCCCCACCAGTACCGGGGGGGGGGGTCCGTCCCTGCTGGTACGGGGGGTTCCCCCACACCGGGGTGGGTGTCCCTTCCCCACCGGTACCGGGGCGGGGGGTCCATTCCCGGTAGGTCCCTCCTCGCCGGTACCGGGGGGTTCCCCGGGTGTGTGGGGGGGGGGGGTGGGGGTCGCGGTGGGGGGGGCACTCACCATTTGAGGGGCTTGTGCAGCGCCGTGGCCATTTTGCGCCGCCGGGGCCGCTCCGCCGCTCGGGCACGGGGAGGGGGCGGCGGGGTTCAGCCCCGGTTTTTCCTCCGCTCCCCCCCCAACCCCCCCCCCAAACCCCCCCCCCCCAACCCGGGTCCAGGCTCACGGATCGCTCCCCGGGACCCCCCACCCACCCACCGGGGAGGGTCCCGGTCCCGAAGAACCCCCCCCTCCCCTCCCGCTCCCGGTGCCCCCCCCCCCCCACCCCGGTCCCCGCCGGTACCGGGCGGGCGGGGGGGGATAAGGGGGGGCTGCGGGAGGGACTACATCTCCCGGCATGCCACGCCCCGCCCCCCCGTCGCCGGCCCCTATTGGGCGGGGGGGGCTGTCAGTCACCGCGGGGGGTGGGGGGGGGGGCTTGCTGGCTGCACCCCCCCACTGCAACGGCCCCGGGGTTGGGGGGGGGGGGGGGCGAAACCGAGGCGTGAAGAGTCGGTGTCATGTGTGTCGTCCCCCCCGGGCCCACCCGTAACCCCCACACCCCACGGCTGGGGGGGGGGGCCACAAGCCCACACGGGACACGGTGCCCCCTCCCCGGTGCGGATGCCGGTGTCGCTGCCCGGTGCCCCCCCCCCGTGCCGGTGCACTCACGCTCTCCGCGGGCCGTGCAGGGCCGTGGCCATGCACCCCTCTCTGCCACCGGGGCCGTGCCGCGCCCCGGCGCCTCATTCATCCTCTGGGGCCGGAGGGGGGTACGGGGGGGGGGGGGGGGGCGGCCCCATCCCACCCCCGCACCCCGGGAAATGTAGTCCTGGGGCAGCGACCCCCGCTGCCCCCCCCCGGGCAGGACCCTCCCTTATAGCCCCCCAACTAAGGACATCCCCCCAACCCATGACCCCCCCACACGGAGACCCCCAGACCCCGACAGACCCTCCCTGCCCCCCAAGACCCCCTCAGCCCCCCCATAATCCCCCCAGGGCACACGTGGTGGGGGGGGAGGCACTGGCAACTGGGGAAACTGAGGCACGGTCGGGGGGGGGGGGGTCCTGCAGCAGCGGCCCCTTTAAGAGGCGGCCGGGTTCCCGCCGGTTGCCATGGCAACGGCCGGTGCTCCAGTTCCTTATGCAAGATAAGGCGAGAAATGCAGATTCTATATAGAGAGCTCTGTATTTTATATCTATAGGTGTGCAGGGGTGTGCACACGCGTGTGCGACGGCCCCGGCCCCTCCTCCGCTCCTCGGTACAAAAAACAGGGCGGGGGGGGGGAACTAGGGGATAGGGGAAAAAATTTTAAAAAATATCAACAAAATGCCTCACACAAGGGCCTCACACGAGGGCCCTGCACACTTGGCACCAGAGCCCCTGCATGCTGACGTGCAGATACCCTGCACCCCTCGCACGAGGGCCTCGCAGGGGTGGGGGGACTGCTCCACCACGGCCCCCCCGGCAGTGAGGGGCTGCCCCCCCCTTCCCCAGGGGGGTATTGTTATATAAATAAAATATACATTATACTAAATTAGAGAAAAATACAAAAATCTCCTCATTTTAAGTTAAAAAATAAATAAAAAAAAAACAAAACCAAAAAACACAACAGAAGAGAATGGGGGGGGGGGGCTCTTCCCCCCCCGGGCTCTGGGGGGGGGGGGGCCCTGATGGCAACAGAGAGCCCCCCCCCCCACATCCACAGCCCCCCAAAGGGGTGGGGGGGCCACCCCAACCTCCAGGGGGGGGAATAGGGACACCTCCCTCTCCAGCCTTCCACAGGGGTACTGGGACCCCCCCAACCCTGCAGCTGGGAGCACTAGGGACCCCCCCCAAACTCAGGGCAGGGGGGGAATCAGGACCCCCCCCATTCAGGAAAGGGGGCTGCCCCCCCCCCCCCAGCTCAATCTCAAAGGTTTTCTGGAGGTCCCCAGCAAAGGGGTTGGGGGGTGGCGGGGGGGGGGGGCTTGGCCCCCAAAGCCGCCCATTGCACCTCAAAAGGGTCCGGGGTAGTTTCAGGGGGGCCGAGGGGGCGTGGGGGGGTTAGGACCCCCGGGGGGGCGAAGGGGGGGTTAGTTTTGGGGGGTGCGGCAGCAGCGCAGAAGATGTTGGCCACCATTTGGGAGGGGGTGATGCCCACCACGGGTACGGCGGAGGGGTAAAGCCCTCCCGGGATGGGGGGGGGGGGCATGAAAATAGCAGGGTGGGCCCCCTCGTAACCCAAAGGGGGGGGGGGGGCAGGGGGCCCGGTGCCCCCCCCTCCTTGCTGCTGTGCCATGGCCGCCTTGGAGACCTCCTCCAGCCACCGCTCAGCCTCCGAGGGGGTCCGGTGATGGTGGGGGGGGCCCGGGGCCCCCCCCTCTGCCCACGACGCCGGGCCTGCGGGAAGGAAGAGGAAGGATGAAGGGCTGGGGAGGAGGAATGAAGGGCTGGGGAGGAGGGGAGGGATACAGGAGCCCCCCAAATAAGCAGGGACCCTAATATATTGAGGGGGGGGGTTACCTGTGAGGCCCCCTGCCTCAGCTGGGGGTGTGGGGGTACTGTTGGGGTCCCCGATATTGGGGGGGGGGGGGGGGGCAGGCAAAGGAAGCGTCGATCTGACTGCAAAGATCGTTGATCCCATCACCAACCCCAGTGGGGCTCGCCTCCACCTCAGACCCTACAAAAATAGGGGGGGGACGACACACAACACACAAAGCCAAATGATGCTTCCCCCCCCCAAAAAAAAAAAATTAAGTTTTTCCCCCCAAAAGCCCCTCACCGGGGCCCTGGGCCTGGCCGCCGTCTCGGCGCTGGAGGGTGGAGGGCAGCTCGTTGAGCCGGAGCGAGAGTTGCCGTTTAAAAGGAGAATTTTGCCGGCTGAGGCTGGGAAAACCGCGGAATGAACCTTGCCGTACCAACTGTTCCAGGGGAGCGTGACGACGGGGGATGGCGCATTGAGACCCCCCCCCCCCCCGACCCCCCCATCCATGGGCGACGCCGCCATCGCCGGTACCGGTGAGGTGCTACCGGGTTGCGGCGGGATGGGGGGTTCGGCGGGGGGGATCTCATCTGCGGGGTGGGGGGGAAAAGCAAGGGTTAGGGGTTGTTACAACCATCCCACCACCCCCACACCACCTTTAACCCCCCCCACCCTAGGGTGCTCACCCCGTTTTTTGTCGGGGGCGCGGAAGGAGCCCTCGTGGGGTGACGGGGGGGGCGGGAGGTGTCGAAGGCGGCGGTGAGGCCGCATTCCTTCTCCCGCCGTTGTTTGCGTTCCAGGCAGGCGGCGAAGGCGCAGCCCACGGCGTGGCTCAGCCGCTCGCCCTGTCGGGGGGGGGGGGGAATGATACACGCATAGGGGACATCAGGGTGGCACCGGCAGCCCCCTCCTAAAGCGGTTGGGGAGGGGGGGGTGTCCCGTATCCCTGAGCATCCCGTATCCCTGATGCCACAGCATCCTGTATCCCCAAACCTGGACCATCCTGTATCCCCATCCTGGAACATCCCATATCCCTAAAACCAGAGCATCCCACATCCCCAAACCTGGAACACCCCCTATCCCCGACCCCAGAGCCTCCAATATCCTTGACCCCAGAGCATCCCATATCCCCAACCCCGCATCCTCTTGTATCCCTGACCTGCGGCATCCCATATCCATGAGCCCAGAACCTCCCAAATCCCTGAGCATCCCATACATTCATCCCTGAGCATCCCATATCCCTGAGCCCAGAACACCCCATATCCATAACCCCAGATTCTCCTATATCCCAGCCCGGCACCCACAGAGTCCTTGAGGGCCAGGAAGCAGTGGCAGATCCAGCGGCGCGTGGTGCCGTCCCGGCAAATGTAGGAAAAGGCTTTGTCGAAGTTGCGGTCGGGGGCACAGAACGAGACCTTCTCGATGGTCTGGTCGACAAGGAGGTCCTGGGGGGGGGGGAAGGGGGGGGGGTGTCACCCAGGACCCCCCAACCCTGACCGGGGACACCCCGAGCACCCACTCACCTTGGTCTTATCGTCCACCACACGGAGCCCGTCCGCCGACACCCACAGCACCGATTTCACCGCTTTCCGGCCGCTCTGCGAGGGGGGGGGTGTCAGAAGGAGGGGGTGGGTGTCAGAAGGAGGGGGGGGGCAAGGGCCCCCAGGAGGGACCACCCCCCCCAGGGTGGGGGAGGGGAAGCGCTCACCGCTTTGAGCTTCTTCACGGCCTCCTCGCAGACGTGCATCCCCCGCGACTCGTCCACCTCCGCGTGTCCCAGGTACTGCGGGACACACACACACCCCTGTCGGGGGACACACACACCCCCGAAACATCCCTGTGCCACCCAGGCTGGAGCATCCCGTACCCTATATCTCTGACC
Source organism: Aquila chrysaetos chrysaetos (assembly GCF_900496995.4). Taxonomy (NCBI): domain Eukaryota; kingdom Metazoa; phylum Chordata; class Aves; order Accipitriformes; family Accipitridae; genus Aquila; species Aquila chrysaetos. The sequence continues at coordinate 466,168 of NW_024470381.1, read as the reverse complement.
CAGAGCATCCCACATCCTGTATCCCTGACCCCGGAGCATCCCGTATCCTTTCCACCTGAGCATCCTGCATCCCTAACCACAGAGCATCCTGTATCCCCTGCCCCAGAGCATTCCACATCCCTCAGACCGGAGTATCCTATATCCCTCGCCCTGGAGCATCCCCTGCTCCAGAGCATCCCATATTGTTTCCACTGAAGCATCCTGCATCCCTGACCCTGGAGCATCCCATATCCTTTCCACTGGAGCATCCTGCATCCCTGACCCCAGAGCATCCCATATCCCTTGCACTGGAGCATCCTGCATCCCTAACCCCAGAGCATCCCATATCCCTTACACCGGATAATCCCACATTCCTGCCCCAGAGCATCCTGTATCCCTGACCATGGAGCATCCCACATCCGCACCCCAGAGCATCCTGCATCCCTTTCACCGGAGCATCCCATATCCCCATCCTGAAGCCTCAATGCTGGCTGGCACAGACAGACCCCACAGGACTACCCCAAACCACCAACCCCTACCACGTCCCAGCATTAGGGGGGTGTCTGTATTGGGGGAGGGGGTGGGGGGGGGGTTATCCCTGCTCCCGCTCACCCGCACGGGAAAGCTGCACTTCCCGCGCCGCACGGCCTCCTCGTCCGCCTGCCACTGGTGCGGCCGCGCCGCCTCCGGCACGTAGGCCGGCTTCTTCCGACGCAGGCTCTGCCGCAGCTTGTTCATCGCTGACCCCCCCCCAGGCCTGGAAGGGGGGGGCACACAGGGGTGAAGACACCCCCCCCCAAAAGCCCATGGAAGCCCCTTCCTCAGGGCTGGCTCCCCCACAGACAGGGGTTTTTTTTTGGGGGGGAGGGGGGGGGGTATCCTGGCCCCCTCACTTTGATCTCAGCATCTCCAGACTGAACTGGGATGCTGCTGTGTGTGTCCCCCCAGTTATACTTAGCCCCCCCTGCACAGGTTGGGGACATTGGACGGGGGGAGCAGGGACATCAGGAGGGATACACACCATGGCTGGAAGGGGACATGGAGTACTGGGGGGGGGGCTGTGTCACCATGGCTTGCAGGGTGACCGGGGACATCGAGAGAGAGAGAGAGTGTGAGAGTGTGTGTGTGAAGGTGGACCTGACACCACATCCCCCCCCCCCGCCTGCCTGCCCAGCACCGGAGAGGGACGCAGCAGCGGGGCTACCACGCTTGTGTGCCCCCCCCCCCCCCCAAGGGGACACCACGCGTGTCTCCCCCCCCCCAGCCCCAGGGGTCCTGCCCTGACCCACCGGCCCCGGTTGCCCCCCCTGCACCCCGGGGTCCCCCCCCGGGGCGCTACCTTACCCGCCGCCGCGCCCGGGGCTCGGCCCCCTTCGGCCCCCGTTCGGCTCCGGGGCTGTGGCTAGAGGGCTGCACGCACGCGCCCGCTGCTCCCCCGCCCTCCTCATGCATATGCAGACGAAGCACCGCCCTCCCTTCACCCAGCCCTACCGCTGGCCTCGCCCACTCTGGTCCCGCCCCACCCGCTTCATAAATATGAAAATAAGACAGTACACCACCACCCCGCCCCCGTCGGAGCTGCGCGAGAGAGAGCAGCGCGGCCCCACCAGCCATTGGCTGGCTAGTTCATGAATATGCAAATCAGCCACACACACCCCCGCGCTCCCGGCTATCCCCGCCCTCCTCCATGTGCTCCCCTCGCAAGCAGCCGTCCCCCTCCCAAAAACCGGGACCCCCCCCCCCCAAAACTAACACCCCCCACCCCAAAACCCCCCACCCCCCCAGGGGAGGCACATCGCCCACTCCCAGCACCCATTTGGGGGAGGGTCCCAGGAGTGGGCATAACCGTTCCTCGAAGAGGTCGCGGCAGGGGATGTGACCCCCCCAGGCGGGCGCAGGCCAGGAAGGCGCCCGCCATTTTGCGGTGGAGGGAATAGGTTTGTTCGGGGGGGGGGGGGGTCAGGCGGTACCGTAACATAACGGGGAGCAATGCCTGCACCCGCCGGGCCGTCCCCTGCCCCCCAAAATCAAAAGGTTGCCCCCCCGAAAAGGCTTCACCCAGGATCATCACCGCATCCACGTGGGCCGCTTCGAACGCCTACAATGGGGGTGGGTGGGTAAGGGAGGGGGCACCCCCAAAAAGATTTTGGGGGGGGGTGGAGGTGGGGGGAGCACCTGCTCCCTGAGACCCTCACCTTGGTTTCGAAGCCCGTCAGGAATTTGAGGTCTCGGGATTTCTGCAGCACCTTGGCCCGGTTGCTGTCAGCCACAGCCTGGATCACCTGGGGATGGGGGGGGATGGGGGGGGGGGGGCATAGCACAGAGATATGGGGAGGGGTGGGGGATGCAGAGTACACCCCCACCACCCCATACCTCTATATAGTGATCCGTGAACTCCTTGTCGAAAGAGCGGCTAGCCCCAAAATCCAACAGAGTCACCTGGAGAGGTGCAGTGGGGGGATATGGGTGCTCAGGGGTCCCATTGGGGGTAAGGGGCTCTTTTTTTTGGGGGGTGGGGGGTCTGTACAGTGTGCCCCCCCCCAAATGCTCACCCTGTACGGTGTGCCCCCCCCCACCAAATGCTCACCCTGTGCCGGTCAGCATCGTAAAGAAAATTTGCCCAGTTTGGATCCGTCTGCATGAAGCGAAATTCAAAAAGTTCCCGCAAGCAAAGGCGCAGGAGGTTGGCGCAGATCCGGGGGGGGGGGGGGGGGGGGGGGGGGGGGGGGGGGGGAAGACAGAGGTTAGGGGGGCAGGGGGCACAAAGGGCTTTCCCCCCCCCCCAAAAAAAAAAAAAAAAACCTCGGGCTAACTCACCTGGTCTCGCAGGTCCTGGGGGAGATTCCGGCACCGGTCGAGGGGGACGCCGCTCCCCAGCTCCATGGAAAGGACACATCAGCTCATCCACGACCCGCGGCACCGAGAAAAAGGGGTCGTCCCGTAGAAGTTCCCTGGATGGGGGGGGGGGGGGGGGGTGAGGCAGGCATGGGGACCCCCCCCACCCCAAAAAACAACCCTCTGTGCCCCCCTGCAAAGTCCCTCCACCCTACCTGAAGGTGCGGGCGCAATCAGCTTCCCGGCGGTAGTCACATTCCCACTCCAGCTCTCTCTGCAAGACCTCCAGGGATTTATCAGCAAAGAGACCTGGGGAGGGAAAAAAAGGACTTAGAGAACCCCCCCGCGAAGAATTTGGGGGTGTCCCCCCCCCCCATCTCTCCCAGGGGAATCGGGGTCCACCTCACCCTCCGGCAGCACCACGCTCATCTTGAGCAAAGAGAGGAGGTTGTCAATGTCACTGTGGATGCTCTGGGTGCCCAGCCCCCCCCCCCCATCCCAGGGCTCACCTGGATCTTCACGGCCACTTCGGTGCCGTCCCGCAGCACCCCAAGATGCACCTGGCCGATGGAGGCAGCAGCGAAAGGCATCTCCTCAAAAGCCGACATTTTCTCCCGCCAGCCGGGGCCCAGCTCCTCCGCCAGCACTTGCTGTGGGATGCAGGATAGAGGGGGGGCTCAGCTGACACCCCCAGATCCTGCTTCCCCTGCTCGCCCCCTCCCCAAAACCCCAGGGTCCCAAGCTCCCCCAAAAGTCGCTCACGGTGGTCTGCCAGCGCGGCATGAAGTCAGCGCTTTGCCGGACGCGCTCGAAGATCCGCTGCAGCTGCGGGCTGAGGAAGCTGGCGTCTGGCGGGGGGACGGGGGGGGAAGTGTTGGGGAGCTGGGACCCCCCCACCCCACCCCAAAGCCATGGGACCCCCCCTACCGCTGGGACCCCTACACCCCACCCCGACCCCAGCACCCTGAAACCCCCAACCCCCCCTCTGACCCCAACCCAGAGTCACCCCAAAGCTGCTCTACCCCCCTGGGGTGCCTGGGGGGGTGTGGGTGCCCCTTGGGGGGGTCCAGGGTTGGGGGGGGTACCCACCTTGGATGCTGAGCATCTGCCCCAGCTTAAGGGCAGCCCCCCGCACCCGGCAGAGCGTGGCCACAATCCGCTCGGCGTTGGCTTCCGAGAGGAGGGGGCTGGAGTCCAGCGGGGAGCCGGTAGCTAGGGGGGCACAAACTAGGTGAACCCCCCAAATGGGGGGGAATTGGGGTGACCCCCCCCCAACCCCGTACTCACCCCTGGGGCCTGCCCTCGCCGCTCAGCCTTGCCCGCGCTGCCTGGGCCAGGGCCCCCACGCCGAGACCCACTGCCAGTCCTGGGGGGGGGGGGGACACGGACATGACACACCAGAAAGGACCCCCCCAGGCTGTCCCCCCCATATTCCCAAGCCCACCCCCCGCGGGGCCCCCCCCCCCAGCCCAACCCCGGCTGCCGATAGGTCGAGCTCCCACATCCCCTCCCCACCCCAGCTCTGACCCAGGGCGGGGTGGGCGAGCCCGGGGCCGCCTGCCCGTGTCCCCCCCCCCCCGTACCTCCGAAGCTGGCCAGCCGTCCGAGGCAGGGAAACGGGCACCCCGGGCCCGCACGGTGCACACACACACACACACACACACGCTCGCTCGCTCGCTCTCGCTCTCTCTCTGGGCCGGTCCCGGGGGTCCCCCGAGGCCGTGTTTTCCCCCCCCCCCCCCCCCCCCACACACACACTCACTCACTGACTCACCTTCTCCGGGGGGATGGTCCGGGCGGCCCCGGGCCTCCCGCGCCCGCCGGGCCTCCTCAGCCGTGAGGCCCCGTAAGGCCCCGTCCCGGTGCAGCCCCCGCAGGGTGACGGGAGGGGTTTTGGGGCGCATCGCCGCCATGGGGAAGGGGTTCAGGAGAAGCGGAGGGGAGGGGTCAGGGGTCAAAGGGCACCAGGGTGCCCGGTCCGGTCAGCTCCGTTCACGTTCGGTCCTCTCCGCGCCATTCCCGGCGCTTCCGGGTTTGCGGCTCCGCCCTCCCCACCTCCCACCAATGGGAGAGGAGGAGGACTTGCGGGGGCCCCACCCATACCGGCAGCGCGCATGCGCGGAAGCGCCGCTCCCACTGCGCATGCGTCCCAGGACATTTCCCCCCCCCCCGTGTCCCTTGTCCTGGGGACCCCCCCAACCCCCAGAGAGACCCCCCAGGAGGGGGGACCCCCACGCCTAAAACCCCCAGGATCCCCCCAAGACAGCACAACCGACACCTGGGACCCCCCCCACACCCCCCAGGACCCCCCCCAGAACCCCCCCAACCCTCAGGGAGACCCCCGGGGGGAGGGCAGCCCCCACCTCCCCCCAGGACCCCCCCCCCAAAACAGCACAACCGACACTGGGGACTCGCCCCTGCCCCCTTGAACATCCCTCCCCACCCCGGGAACCCCCTGAACCCCCAGAAACCCCCCCCAGAGGGGGGAACCCCCACCCTAACACCCCCCAAAACCCCTTCAAAACAGCACAACCAACACCAAAGACCCCCCACCCCTCTGAACCCCCCCAGGGACCCCCCCAACCCCCAGACCCCCCCCCAGGAGGGGAAACCCCCACCCCTAAAAGCCCCTCAAAACAGCACAACCAACACCAGTCGTGTCCCCCCAGACCTTTCCTTCAACCAGCCCCATTTATTGAGGGGGGGGGCTGTGTGCCCCCCCTCTATTCGGGGGTGCAGCAGCACGACCCTCCCCCTCAGGCCGACCCCCAGCCCCCCCGGGGGGAGGACGTAACGGTGGCCGTCGTTCTCCCGGTGGGGGCTCAGCTCCTTCAGCTGCGCATTGCTGCCGTGAAGCCCCCCCAAACCCCCAAAGTTGACAACGGGGGCTCTTCCCCTGCTGCGCCAACACCAACACCCCCTCTATCGGGTGTGTGTCCCCCCCAAATAATTCTTCGCCCCCCCCCAATATCGTTCCGTCCCCCTTAAACCACGACGAGGGGGGGTGGAAGAGATTGGGGATTTCGGGATCTTGCCGGTAGCTTGGGCTCAACGCCTCGCTGCGGATGCCTAGCAAAACACCTTGGTGGGAGGGGAACACACAGGGGGGGACGAACTGTCACGCTTGGGGTGCCCCCCCTGCTGCAAATGGGACCCCAACACACACCTGGGGGGGTGCAGTAGCCTTCCCCCCCCCTTACCCGTCAGCACAGCCCAGTGAGCTTTGTGGCCGCGACGGCAGCAAGGTTCGTGGTTACTGTCCTCGTCGTAGCTGGGGTGACGTTAAGGGGGGGGGGGTTTAGGAGGGATATCGGGGTGAATTGGGGTGTCCCCCCCAAAAAAGAAAAAAGACAGCAGGATACGGCACGAGGAGGGGGAGCCCCCCTAGGAGGTGACGCAAGATCCGAGGCCGGTTGGACCCTTCCAAACCCCCCGAAAGTAACTCGGCGCGACAAGGGAAAAGCTCCTCAGCCAGCGCCGCCATGTCAGCCGCTGCGGGGACAAAATTAGAGGGGGGGGGGGGGGGGCGCTAGAACCCCCACACCCCACCCCAAAAAAGGGTGTGTGTCCCCCCCCTCACCTCGCCATACCTGAGAACATCTCGCCCCGGGCGGTGAAGCCGCGTTCCCGCGCCGTCCCCACCAGCTCCTCCAGCCCCACGCCGTGGGTGGGGGCCAGCAGCGACGCCGCCATCCATAGGGCCACCAGCCCGCACCTTGGGGGGGGGGGGCCCACAGGTTGGGGGAGGGGTACAGCACCCCCTTATTGTTCCATGTGCGCCCCCCCCCCAAAAAAACCCCACTTACTGGGGTCCATCTTGGATGAGGGGCGGCGCCGGGCGGTGGAAAAGGAGCCATTTCAGGGGGCTGCTGAGGCTGAGGGGGGGGGGCAGGGGATCCCCCCCAGGAAGCTGGGGCAGGATGGGGGGGACCCCCTAAGCCGGGGGGGATGCCCCAGTGAGCCTCCCCCCCCCGAGAGGGGGGGAATCCTCCTGCTACACCTGCCCCCCACCCCAATCAGTAGGGTGTACCCTCCCCCCTCCCGGTTCAGGCCGGGCCCAAGACCCCCCCGCCCAGGCCCCCACCTCTCCCAGCACCACCACAGCAGCTCCCAAACACCGCCGTCCTCCCCCAGCGCGGCCCCCACCCGCTCCAGCGCGTCCCGTAGGACCGGACCCGACCCGGCCCGGCCCGGCGGGGGGGGGGGCGGCGGCGGCGGCGGAACCTGGGCCATACGAAGGTCAAAGGGCAGCGGGACGGAAACGCGAGGTCAGAGGTCAAAGGTTTCCCCTCCCGCCCGCCGGCTAGGCCGTCCTCGTTGTGATTGGCCAGTGCCCCGGCTGCCCGCCTCGCTCTGATTGGAGGAGACGGCGGTGGGCGGGCGGGAGAGGCGTTGCCGCGCGGCGATTGGCTGGTTAGAGGCGGTGCACGCGGCTGAGGCGGTGGCGGGCGGTGAGGGGCCGCGCTGGGCCCGGGGGGGGTTCGGGGAGGCTCTAACCCAGCACACGATGTCCCCACGGGGTGGGAGGACACGGGTGGAGCGACCCCGGGGCGGGGGGGGATTAACCCTTTTTTTACCGGGGGGTGTAACCCCTTCCTCACTGGGGGGGCCTGGGGCATTCTCCAACCTCCCCACACAGCCTTTGCCCATCCCTGGGGCCGCTTTCCTACCAGGGGGGGTGTCCTCCCTCCCCGAGTAGCCCGTGGGGGTTGGGGGGTTAAAGGGGAGGGGGTCCAGCCCCCCCCCCCAGCCTCCCCTCCAGCCCCCCCATCTCTCCCTGCAGGCTGGGGGGCGGCCCGACATGGCAGTGCAGGATCCACGCCCCAACCACACCATCTACATCAACAACCTGAATGAGAAGATTAAAAAAGATGGTAAGGGGGGGGGGGCGGGGGGGGGGGTCTTGCCTTCCTGCCCTCTCACCCTCCTCCTCCTCCTCCTCCTCCTTTTTTTTCTCCCCAGAGTTGAAAAAATCCCTCTATGCGATTTTTTCGCAATTCGGTCAAATCCTGGATATCCTGGTGTCACGCAGTTTGAAGATGAGGGGTCAGGCCTTTGTCATCTTCAAGGAGATCAGCAGTGCCACCAACGCCCTGCGCTCCATGCAGGGCTTCCCCTTCTACGACAAACCCATGATGAACCCCGTCACCCCCACCAAAATCCTCGTGGAGCCACCTCAAATCCTCGTGGAGCCCCCCCCAGATTCACGTGGAGCCATCCTAAATCCCCATGGAGCACCCCCAGTCACCATGGAGCCATCCCAAATCCCCATGGAGCCCCCAAAATTGCCATGGAGCTGTCCCAAATCCTCATAGAGCCCCTCCACATCCCTGTGGAGCCCCCCAAATCCTTGTGGAACCATCCCAAATCCCCGTGGAGCCCCCAAAATCACCATGGAGCTGTCCTAAATCTCTGTGGAGTCCCACCAAATCCCTGTGGAGTGTCGTCATCCCCCGTCCTGTCTCCCCAAATCCGTTCCTGCTCACCTCCAGCTTTTTTCCCCGCAGCAGATCCAGTATGCCAAGACGGATTCGGATATCATTGCCAAAATGAAAGGAACATTCGTTGAGCGTGACCGGAAACGAGAAAAAAGAAAACCCAAAAATCAAGACGCACCAGCAGCAAAGAAAACCGCAGCCGGAACTGGAGCGGCGGCGGCAGGCGGTGTTCAGGGAACCGTCCCGGTGAATTGAGGGGGGGGGTTTTATGGGTGCTGAGCCCCTCTTTTTTTTCCCTACAGGGAATGCCGCCGTTGAACCAGGCTCCCCGTATGATGCACCATATGGCGGGGCAGCCCCCCTATATGCCCCCACCGGGGATGATCCCCCCCCCCCCCCCCCGGCATGACTCCCGGTGGTATTCCCCCGGGGGCCATGCCCCCCCAGCAAGTGATGCCAGGCCAGATGCCCCCGGCGCAGCCGGTGAGTAATGGGATTACTGGCACAACCCCCCCCACCCCCTCCCCAAAATTTGATGCTGAACGAGCCACAGCATCTAAAAAACCATCCAGAACGAGCAGGGAGATGGAGGGGGGTGTGTGTGAGCCTTTTGGGGGGGGCTCCCCTGCCTTCTTTTGGGGCTGACACCGCCTTTTTCCCCCACCCCAGTTATCGGAGAACCCACCGAATCACATCCTCTTCCTCACCAACCTGCCTGAGGAGACCAACGAGCTGATGCTCTCCATGCTCTTCAACCAGTGAGTTTCTCGGGGGGGGGGGGGGGGGCGAAACAGGACCCTGGGGAGGTGTCTGGGGGGGCCCTGTTGACACCTGTGCCCCCCCCCCAGGTTCCCTGGTTTTAAGGAGGTGCGGTTGGTACCGGGCCGGCATGACATCGCCTTCGTTGAGTTCGATAACGAGGTGCAGGCGGGGGCCGCCCGCGATGCCCTCCAGGGCTTCAAGATCACCCAGAACAACGCCATGAAGATCTCCTTCGCCAAAAAGTGACCCCCCCCCCAAACCCAACCCCCCAAAACCCCCCCCGCCAGCCCCCTTGCTACCCCCCCTTTCCCCCCATCCCCCCCCCCAAAGGTAAGTTTGCCCCAAGGTGGCTGACCCATCACCCCCCACACCCCTCTCCAACCCCCGGGGGGGTCTGCCCCCCCCTCCCCCCCAAGCATTGTACCCAGGGTCTCTTTGCAGACATTGCACCTGGAGCCTCTTTACCCACACACACCCCCGAAATAAACCCCTCTGTGTCCTACTGCTTGTTTGCTCTGCTGCTGGTGGGGGGGGGTTGGGGCCAGGGTCAGGATTGGGGGGACCCCGGGGCTGGGGGAGGGGGTGTCTCCGGGCTTGGGGGGGGGGGGCTTTGGGGACGGCCCCCCCCCGAGCGGTTCAGGGCCGGGCGGAGTTTAGGACCGAGGATCCCGGCGCCCCTGTAGCCCCTCCCACGCGCCTTCGCCACGCCTTCTTTCTTGGAGCCTGGCCCCGCCTTTCTCCTGGAGCCCACCTCTCCGCGCAGGCGCGCAGAACCCGGAAGCGGCTCGCCTGGGCGCCGCCATATTGTGCCCGCTCCCTTCCGTACGGCCCGGTGGCGGCGGTGGCCCGGCCCAGCGGCTCCAGCCATGTCCGAGACCTACGGTGGGTCGGGGGAGACCCCGGGGGGCTCCAGCCGGCCTGGTAGGGGGGTGTCAGGGCTGGGAGGGGGCCCTATGTGGAATAGGGGCCCTATAGGGAGTGTGTAGGGCCCTGCGTGGAGTGGAGGCCCTAGAGGGGGTCTGTGGGCCCCTGTGTGGGATGGGGGGGATGTCTGTGGGGCCTCATAGGGAGTGTATTGGGCCCCTGTGTGGGATGGGGGCCATATAGGGGGTCTGTGGGGCCCTGTGTGGGATGGGGGCCCTATTGGGAACATATAGGGCTCCATATGGGGCCCTGCAGGGAATGGGTCTGTTGGAACTCTGTGTGGGACGGGGCCATACAGGGAGCATACGGGGCTCTGCGTAGAGGTGGGGGGCACTTGAGGCCCCTATAGGGCAGTTACGGGGCAAGCGGCCATGGGGTGTTGCCCTTCATGCCCCCCCCCCCCCCCCCGGCTTTCCTCCCAGGCCATGACAGTTCACAGGGGACCCGATGCTGGGAGGTGACACTCCATACGTGGGGGATTTGGGACCCTTTCGGTGCCTCCTGCTTTTGCTGGGCACCGAATCAAGGGCAAAAAATGCTTCTCGGGGGCTTTTCTGGGTGTTTTTTGCTGTGTTTGAAAGGGAGGGAGCGGAGCCAAGTGTGAAATTGCTTCCCTGAGGTCGTTCCCCTCTGTGGGGGCTGCTCCTCATGGCCGTTCCCCACCCATCCCGCCACTGCTTGACACACCTTGAGTGTAAAAACACCTTTTTTTTTTTGTCTTTTTATCTTCCTCTTCAGATTTCCTCTTCAAGTTCCTCGTGATAGGGAGTGCCGGCACAGGGAAGTCCTGCCTCCTCCATCAATTCATCGAAAACAAATGTAAGTTGGTTTATTTTGGGTTTTATTGCTGCTGTGCCGGCTGTTTCCCGACCAGATTTGTCTCTCAGGCTGCTGGAAAACACTGCCGAAATATTTCTTTGCGGGACCTTTTGCCAGTGGAAAAAAAAAGTGGGGTTTGTTGTTTTGCTGGGGTGGTTTTTTTTTGTGTTCTGGAGCCTCAACCCTTCCTTGCCAAGCCCAGCGCTGGAAAAGAGCTTTTACGCTTTGGTGGATAAACAGAGCTTTGCCACAAAATGCTGAAACTTTGCCTGTCTCTTTTCTGAAACCTTCGATTTGCTTTTGTAACGGGGCGGAGGAAGGCTTTGAGCTTGCTTAATTGGAAGTGAAATGCCAGGCACCCCTCCTCCTCGGCGCTTTGCGGGTTTAATTTCACGTATGCTGGCACGGTCCTCGCTTGCAAAATCATCTTGTAACGAGCTTCCCTTCGCCGGGGGATAATCCAGGCGGCAAAGTCGTGCTGGAGCACGGCGGGGTTTGCCCGAGGAGCTGAGATCCCAGGCATGGTGGGAAGCCCGATTGTTCTTTCGTAGCCGGCCGGTAACACATCGGGCACCTCTTGTTTCTGCAGTCAAACAAGATTCGAACCACACAATCGGGGTGGAATTCGGCTCTAAGGTTGTTAACGTTGGCGGGAAGACGGTGAAGCTGCAGATCTGGGACACGGCTGGGCAGGAGAGGTTCAGGTAAAGAAAAAAAAAACACCTCGTGGTGCCGGAGCGGTGCACAAACACTTGTCTTCAATGTCTGCCGGCTTTTTGGGGGCTTTTTTTTTTATTATTTTTTTCAAACTCCCTTTCCAAAAGGAAACCGGGTGCCAACACCTCAATCTCTCTCTCGGGACCCAAAAGCCACCACAGCAGTCGAGGTGCCGAGCACAGGGGGACGATCCCTTCCCTAGTCCTGCTGGCCACGCTATTCCCGATACACGCCAGGATGCTGTTGGCGACCTGGCCACACTGCCAGCTTATCTTCAGCCGATCCTTTTCCAGCCTGGGGTTCTTGTGACCCAAGCACAGGACCCGGTGCTCAGCCTTGTTGAATCTCCTCAACCCATCAATCCAACCTGTCTGGATCCCTCTCTAGAGGTTTCCTCGGCAAACCGAGGGTGCCGGAGGACCAGAACTCACCCAGCAATTAAATAAGAATATTGGCAGCCTGCTTGAGACAAGGGTCCTAAAAACACTGTCCCGGCTCGAGTCACCTCTGGAGCTTTTCCTCCCTTCCAGGCAGCGCAGCCCACAAAGAGGGCCCCTGATCTCAAACTGGAGGGTTGGGTTCTCTCGTTTGTGCCTCCTCTCTCCTCCTCTTCCTCCTCAGGTCGGTGACTAGAAGCTACTACCGGGGTGCAGCTGGTGCACTGCTTGTGTACGATATCACCAGGTGGGTTCCCCGGCCGTGGAGCCCTGACCCCCTTGGTGCTGGGGAAAATTGGGGCTCGGCACCCCACCCTCCTGCTTCTGCCCTCCCCCATCCAGCCGGGAGACCTACAACGCGCTGACCAACTGGCTGACGGACGCTCGCACCCTCGCTAGCCCCAACATCGTCATCATCCTCTGCGGGAACAAGAAGGATTTGGATGCCGACCGGGAGGTGACGTTCCTGGAGGCTTCGCGCTTTGCCCAAGAGAACGGTGAGGGATGTGGAGGGAAACGCTGGCTCCTGTGGCATCCCGGGGCTAATTACGGTCGAAGTAATGAGCCTTTTCTTACTAACCAGAGCTCATGTTCCTGGAGACCAGCGCCCTGACGGGAGAGAACGTGGAAGAAGCCTTCTTAAAATGTGCGAGGACCATATTAAACAAAATTGAATCGGGTACGGCAGCTCTGATTTGGCTTTTCCAGGGTGGGGAAGGGAGGTTTTGGGTCCCTGTGGGACCAGGAGGTTTTGGATCCCAGCGGAAGTTTTAATCCTTCCCCTTGCTTCCCTCCTGGGCTTTTTCCATCCGACTCAGGTGAACTTGACCCGGAGAGGATGGGCTCAGGGATCCAGTACGGAGACGCCTCCCTTCGCCAGCTGCGGCAGCCCCGGGGAGCCCAGGCGCAGAGCCGGCAGCAGTGCAGTTGCTAAACGCCTGTGCCCAAGGTGAGACCCCCGTGCCGGGGGGGGGGGGGGGGGGGGGGAGCTGCCCGGCCCCCCCAGCTTGCACCCTGGCCGTGGGAGAAGGGGTTGGATGACACCCACCGCGTCACGGCATCGCTACAAACCTCTTATTTTTTTCTCATTTGTTTTTCTTTTTCCCTGCCGCCAGGACCACGTGCCTCGCTCGCCGAGCCCCCCCCAGCTTCCCCAGGAGCCCCCCCCCCCCCCGCCCCGTACCATTTGCCCCCTTCTCATCCCAAGAAGCCCCGGGACTCTCGAGTTTACCTCCGTGGCAAACGCCTTGTTTTGATTGTATTTGACCGAGGTGGCTTCTGGCAAACACTCCTTGCCCACTGCTCATCGTCCCCCCACCACCGCGGCTGCCAGCCTGGTGGGCTATGTTGTGTGTTGTCCCCCCCTCCACACACGCCCCCACAAGCAGGTTGGGTTGTATTCAGCTTGTTTAAAAACAAAACAAAACACTCCTCAGAGATGCTACTGGCAACGTTTCGGGGTGCTTGAATGAAGGGGGGGGTCCCCGCCTCACGCAGGGTGGGGGGACAGGCCCCCCCCGCAGTGTGGCCAAGAGGGATGGCTCGTCCCCAAGTGCTGGGGCAGGGGGGAGGGTGTGTCCCTGCCCAGCTTCCTGGGTTTTGCCTTTGTTGGTTTTTTTTTGTGTGTGTGTGTGTGCGCGTGGTCTCCACTTTGCATTTCCACTTCCCACCCGCCACCATGTGAGAAAAGGTGGATTTGGGGGGGGGGGGGGGATGACAACACGACGGACACAATGTTGTCTAACCCTCCACTGTCACTTCAGGGAGGGGGGGACAGGGACTTCACTTGCCTGCGCTGGAAGCTACTTGCCTGTCCCCAGACCCCCCCTTGCCTCCTCCCTGCAGGATGAGCCCCTCAGGGCGGGTGGGGGTCTCCAGGCACCCGCAGGGGCTCTGATTCCCCCCCGCTTTGGGGACAACATCTCCCTCCAGCTCCATCCACCTCCACCCAGGTCCCCGTCCCCCACCCCAAAGTGTGTGGTGGTGGTGGGGACATGTGTTTCTTTTTTGCTTCTCTTTGTGTTATTTATTGCACTTGCCAGGGTGGGGGGTTCCTGGGGGGGCCAGAGCTGTGTCCCAGTTTGTTTTTTGGTCTTTTTGGGTTTTTTTTTTTTTTCCCCTCTGGAAAAAGGAAGGAGGGGGAAAAAAAAAAAAAAAAAAGCAAAAGAAACACCAAAAAAAGCAAGTTTCCTTCCCCTCCAGGCTGTGAAAATGTGACTCTCGTACATAAAGTATTAATGTTTTCCAGCGTGCGGCTCCGCTGTTTGGTTCTTTTTGGGGGGGGGGGTATTATGGGGGGGAGCAACCAGGGTGGGGTGTACCTGCCCCAAATGCCCCTCCCTGGGGTGCTGTTGGGGTGCAGGGGTGCATTTGGGCCCCCCCCCCCCATCCCCGAGCTGCAGGGGAATGGCACCAGGGCTACTGTCTGTCTGTCCGTCCCTCCTGGGGTGTCTGGGGGTGTGGGGATGCCAGTCCCACCAGTTCCTTCGGGGTCGGTTAATCGGGGGGGTTGGGAGGGGGGCTCTATAAATCAAGGTGAGGAGGATGGAGGCGAGCGGGGTGCTGAGCATCGCCCTGGTGCTGGGTGTCGGGGGGCTGCTGCTTCTTTGGGGCTGGTGACGGGGGGGCAACCTACCCCCCGGACCGACCCCCCCCTACCCTTCCTGGGGAACATGCTGCAAGTGGAGGTGACACCCAGCTCATCGCTTCCCTCCGCAAGGTGAGCCCTGGGGAGGGGGGAACTCAAATTTGGGGGGGGTTCCAAGGCTGGGATGCCCCCCCCCCCTCGAACCTTATCCTTTTCCCCGCAGCTCAGCGAGACCTACGGTGAGATTTTCACCGTCCACCTGGGCTCCCGGCCCTGCGTCGTCCTCTGCGGGTACCGGCTGCTGAAGGAAGCTCTGATCGACCACGCCGAGGAGTTCAGCGGCCGCGGTGATTTCCTGGCTGTCTAACGGTGGAGCTGTGGCAACAGTGAGACCCCCCATGATGTTGCCATGGGGTTTTTTGGGGAGCCGTTGGCGGTGTCTGACCCCCTTTTTTGAGGGGGGGTGTCCCCATGTCGTGGTTTAACCCCAGCCAGCAACTAAGCACCACGCAGCCGCTCACTCACTCCCCCCCCACCCAGTGGGATGGGGGAGAAAATCGGGAAAAAGAAGCAAAACCCACGGGTTGAGATAAGAACAGTTTAATAGAACAGAAAAGAAGAAACGGATAATGATAATGATAACACTAATAAAATGACAACAGCAATAATGAAAGGATTGGAATGTACAAATGATGCGTAGTGCAATTGCTCACCACCCGCCGACCGGCACCCAGCTAGTCCCCCGAGCGGCGATTCCCCGCCCCCACTTCCCAGTTCCTATACTAGATGGGACGTCATATGGTATGGAATACCCTGTTGGCCAGTTTGGGTCAGGTGCCCTGGCTGTGTCCTGTGCCAACTTCTTGTGCCCCTCCAGCTTTCTCGCTGGCTGGGCATGAGAAGCTGAAAAATCCTTGACATTAGTCTAAACACTACTAGCAGCAACTGAAAACATCAGTGTTATCAACATTCTTCTCATACTGAACTCAAAACATAGCACTGTACCAGCTACTAGGAAGACAGTTAACTCTATCCCAGCTGAAACTAGGACACCCCAGCTCCAGGTATCGTCTACGGGAACGGGGAACGCTGGCGGCAGTTGCGTCGCTTCGCCATCGTCACCTTGAAGAGTTTCGGAATGGGCAAGCGCGGTGCTGAGGAGCGAGTCCGCGAGGAAGCCCAGCATCTGATCCAACAGCTCTATCAGACCCACGGTACGGTCCCCCCTGAGACCCCCCCCGCCCTAATGCTGTGCTTTCCCCCCCCCCCCCCCCCCAGTTTTAGGGCAGCCCTTCGACCCCACTTTCCTGCTGAGCTGCGCTGGCTCCAACATCATCTGCTGGCTGGTTTTCGGGGAACGCTTCGAGTACGGGGACGAGCGGTTCCTCGCCCTCATGGGGCTCATCAATGCCAACTGGAAGCTGATGAGCTCAACTTGGGGGCAGGTGGGAATTTGGGGGGCCCCCCCTTCCCTGGCTCATGTTCCCCCAACCTGTTTCACCGTCTTGTCCTCCCGCAGCTGCTCTTCATCTTCCCCAACATCATGCGGTTTGTGCCGGGGCCGCACCAGCGGATCTACGCCAACTACCTGCGGCTGGCCGAATTTGTGGGGGAGCGGGTGCGGAGGAACCGGCAGACGTTGGACCCCCAAAATCCCCGGGATTTCATTGACTGCTTCCTCCTGAAGATGCAGCAGGTACCCGCCTCATCCCTGGCGTGCCAAACTTCCCCGCGGGGTGCCAAAACCAGCATCGGCACTGGCGTGCGACTAGGGGGGGCCCTTCTCCCCCTCCCTCGGCAGGAGAAGGGGAACCCCGACACCCACTTCACCGAGGACACGCTCTCCAAGACCACCGTCAACCTTTTCTTTGCGGGGACCGAGACCGTCAGCTCCACCCTCAAATATGGGCTCCGGATCCTGCTCCGGCACCCCGAGGTGGAAGGTACCGGGGGAACGGCGAGAGGGTGGCGGGGAGGGGGGTGGCACGGCGCTGACCCCCCTCCCCGTCCCCAGCCCGGCTCCACGAGGAGATCGACCGCGTGATCGGCCGCCACCGCAGCCCCTGCATGGAGGACCGGAGCCGCATGCCCTACGTCGACGCCGTCATCCACGAGATCCAGCGTTTTGCTGACATCGTGCCCATGGGGGTGCCCCACACCACCACGCGGGACATCCAGCTCCGGGGCTACGCCATCCCCAAGGTAGCGCGGCGGGCAGGCGGGCAATGGCCACAGGGTGCTGCAGCATCCCTGGGGTGCTGCATGTCGGGGCCCCAAACATCCCTGGGGTACTGCAGCATCCCTGGGGTACTACGTTGGGGCCCCCAGCATCCCTGGGGTACCGCAGCATCCCTGGGGTACCACGTTGGGGTCCCCAGCATCCCTGGGGTACCGCAGCATCCCTGAGGTACCCCATTGGGTACCACAGCATCCCTGGGGTGCTGCGTTGGGGCCCCTCGTGTCCCCAGAGCACTGCAGGAGCCCTCTCCCCACCTGCTGTGGTCCCCCTGACCCCCTCTCCCTCTGCACCCAGGGCATGAACGTCATCCCGCTGCTCTGCACATCCCAGTTTGACCCCAGCCGGTTTGCCAACCCCCAGACCTTCGACCCCGGGCACTTTTTGGACGAGAACGGACGCTTCAAACGTAATGACGCCTTCATGGCCTTCTCCGCAGATGGGGGGGGGGCACGAGGCCATGGACCACCCCCAGCCCACTGGTAAGAGACGCTGACGGCCATTGCCTTGTAGGGAAGCGCGTGTGCTTGGGCGAAGGCCTGGCCGTGATGGAGCTCTTCATCTTCCTCACCAGTATCCTCCAGCATTTCCAGCTGAAGGCGGAGGAGGACCAGGCCACCATCGACATCACCCCCGAATCCAGCGGGTTGGGGAACATCCCCCGACCCTATCGCCTCTCCCTCATCCCCCGTTGAAACCCCCCCGCCAAGTAAAGCCACCTTGCTCTCCCCCACGCATCCCATGTCTTTGCTTCCACAGGCTTGGGGGAGATGACCCTGCTCCCATTTGGGGTCACCGAGACCCCCCCCTCCCACCCTGGGTCACCGGTCTCGTGTGTGTGTGTGTGTGTCCCAGGGAGGGCTCCGAGGGGGACACAGAGCCACAGCCGTGGGTTGCAGAGGGAAAATGCTGTTTATAGGGGGGACAAGCCGTTACGCTGCAGGGGTGCAAACGTATCAGGAGGGGGGGTGTCTCCATCCTGGGGTGTGATGTGCCCTCCCCCAACCCTGAGATGGCACATCAGCAGGGGCAGAAGCAAAGCTCAAAGGGCCGGGGGATGTTCATGATGCCGCTGACTTCGGGACGCAGGTCGAGGTGGGGGCGGCCGGGGGGGTGCCGGAGCTGGAAGCGCTGCAGGATGGCGGTGAGGAAGAGGAAGAGCTGCGCCCGTGCCAGGCTCTCCCCCAGGCACATACGCTTCCCTGTGGTGAAAAGAGGGGGGGGGGTCATCTGGGGGTGTGTCCCCCCTCCCCAATGCGGGGGGGGGTCTTTATGTGCCACCCACTGTGGCAGTACATCCCGCCCCCCCATCCTGCCAGCAGGAAACGAAACTTCTCCAGGCAGGGAGAAGGGGAAGGAAACCCTGGAGGCCGCAGGTTGAAATTTGAACTGGCCAATCGAGACGCGCCAGGTACACCGAGGTGACCCTCCTGGCCGATAGAATTAAATGACCACAGGTCAGATTCGACAGGGGTATAAACGGGGTCCCGCCGAGGACACGTCGGCAGTCGGGGACTCCCCCTCGGGTCGGGCCGGGGCACCGCCCGAGGTAACTCCTCGAGGGAGAGAGTGATACGCGCGTTTTGAGTCATCACTTTAAATCTTGGGGATTCTTAAGTCGGCCGTGTAGTATTAATTCTCTTTACATCATTGAGCCTGTGGTTTTAGAAAATGTTACCGGACTTCTAACTAACTTTTGCTGAAGAATAAATCTGAGCTTTAACACCTGTTGGATTTGGTTGTGCGTGCATCCGTAACACCCACCTGCAGAGAAGGGCAAGAAGGCTTCGCTCTTCTTGAACCCCCCCTTTTCATCCAAAAAGTGATGGGGGTCGAAGACTTCAGGGTTTTTGAAGTGGCGGGGGTCCTGCAGGGCCGAGCTCAGGATGGGGTAGATGGTGCAACCCTGGGAGGGGGATGCCGCGGGTGACCCCCCCCCCCCCCCAGCCCCCAACTGCGGCTTGCGGGGGGGCCATAATCAATGCTTAACCATGCCACGCCATCAGTAATCAAAAATCAGGGCTGTGCAAACGCTAATCAATGATTAACGAGCAATTGATAAGCGAGGGTGAAGCAGGTTGCGCAATTAATAGTCAATGATTAAGCATGCCGCACCGTTGATAAGCACTGATGCAGCTCGCGGGGCAGTCGATCGATGATGAAGCACGTCGGACGATCAATCATCAATGATTATCATGTGGACATGCAATCAATAAGCAGTAATGAAGCGCATCATGCAATTAATAGCCGATAACGCAGAACATCTTGCGGTTAAGAATGATTTCTGATCAACGGTGGTGGTGAAGGGTCATGCCATTGATGATCAATGATCGAGCAATGCAATCCGTGATTAATTGGGAGCGATTAATGAGGAATCAGCCTCAGCTAATGAGCAGCACCTTGGGGATGATGAAGCCACTGGGCTGCATATCCCACTTCCTCCTCCGGATGAAGGCGAGGTCGAGGAACCGCAACGTCTCATGAAGGACGGCTTCGGTGTAGGGCATCGCCCCCCGGTCCTGCAGGCTGGGGGTCCGCTCCCTCCCCATCACCCGCTCAATCTCCTCCTGCACCTTCCCTGAGGAAGCCATTTGAGGGGGGGGAGGTCGGTGGCATGTGTGTGCGGGCCCCCCCCCCCCCCCCAGCACCCATGGCCGTGCCCCCCACCTGCCACCTCGGGGTGCTCCAGCAGCAGCATCAGGCAGTAGCGGAGGGTGATGCTGGTGCTCTCCATCCCGGACACGAACATGTCAAATGCCATCGTGTGCATGTTGTCCCGTCTGAAAGCCGTCTCGGGGTTCCCCTTCTGGCTTTTTTTTGGGGGGGGGGGGAGACAGGAAAGAGGAGGGGGTTGCCCCCCCCCCACTCCAGCCGGCAGAGGAAAGCATCCCCAAAATCCTGGCATGGCCATGAAATCCCAAGGTCCTGTCTCCCCCCCCAACCCCACATCGTTTCCCCCCCCGGGATGGCACCCCATGTCCTGTCCCCCACCAAGATGATGCTCAGGGGTCCCCTTGCCCCACCTGCTCCATCCTGCAGAAGAAAGCATCCACGAAATCCTGGGGTGCCTCCGAATCCAGGGTGGCCTCGTGCTCCGCCACTTTCCTGGCCAAAAATTCCTCGATGAAGGCATTGTTCTGGAAGTAGGTTTGGTGGGGGCCGGGCAGGTGGTTCATCAAGCTGGGCAGGATGGTGTAGAGCTGCCGGGAAAAAGCCAGGTGGCACGGTGCCAGTGAGGCGGCACGGTGCTGGAGAGGTGGCATTGATGCCAGAGAGGCAAGGTGGTACGGTGCCGGTGAGTCGGCACGGTGTTGGCAAGGCCAGGGCCGGAGGGCCCCCCCCCACCAAAACGTCTCACCTGCCCGGCAATGGAGCTCTCCAAGCGGAAATTTTCGGCAAGGCACCGGAGGATGCGGCGGTACTCTTCATCGCCATAGCCGAAGCGCTCGCCGAAGAGGATGCGGCAGATGGTGTTGCCCACGGCTGCGCTCAGCAGCATGGCAGGGTTGAAGGGCTGCCCTGCGGCGGCGGGGATGGTGACGATGGCGGGGCCGGACCCCCCCTCCCCGGCTCCACCACGATCCCACCGCGACTCCGCCGCCCACCTTTGGTCTGCGCCAGCTCCTGCAGCAGCAGCCCCATCTCCTCCTGGACCCACTCCTCCACGCTCCTCTTGCCCATGCCAAAATCCCGCAGCGTGGTGAGGGTGAAGCGCCGGGTCTGCACCCACATCTCCCCATTGCTCATGAAGATGCCGAGATCCTTGCTGTATTTTTCCGTCAACGGGAACCGACCCCGGTCGGTGAATTCATCCCCGCGGTTCAGCAAAACCTCCCGCACCACCTCGTAGCCGAAGACCACCACCGCCCGCTCCGAGCCGAAGTGCAGGGTGAAGATGGGGCCGTACTTCTTGCTCAGCTGCGGCACTGTCCTGGTTTCAGCTGGGATAGAGTTAATTGTCTTCCTAGTAGCTGGTACAGGGCTATGTTTTGAGTTCAGTATGAGAAGAATGTTGATAACACTGATGTTTGCAGTTGTTGCTAAGTAGCGTTTAGACTAAAGTCAAGGATTTTTCAGCTTCTCATGCCCAGCCAGCGAGAAAGCTGGAGGGGCACAAGAAGTTGGCACAGGACACAGCCAGGGCACCTGACCCAAACTGGCCAACGGGGTATTCCATACCGTGTGATGTCACATCTAGTATAGGAACTGGGTGGAGTGAGGGTGGGGGGAATCACCACTCAGGGACTAACTGGGTGTCGATTGGCAGGTGGTGAGCAATTGCACTGCGCATCATTTGTACATTCCCATCCTTTTATTATTGCTGTTGTCATTTTATTAGTGTTATCATTATCATTATTAGTTTCTTCGTTTCTGTTCTATTAAACCGTTCTTATCTCAATCCATGAGTTTTACTTCTTTTCCCAATTTTCTCCCCCATCCCACTGGGTGGGGGGGAGTGAGTGAGCGGCTGCGTGGTGCTTAGTTGCTGCCTGGGGTTAAACCATGACAGTCCGTTTTGACGCCCAACGTGGGGCCCGAAGGTTTGAGATAACGACAAACCTGACCAGAGCTTGTTAAAACAAATTTGTTATAAGCATTCATTATATTGGTCTAATAGTCGCTGGTCATTATGTTGATTTATGTGTTCTTAGAGTTGTTGCTCTGGTTTTTAAAGTTCTGTTATGTATCACCTCGCTTGCTGTATGTAGTCCCTCTTCTGCTGCTTATCATCCATGGGAGGTGGATTAAGGTTTTCGCTTTGATGTATTGTATAACACTGGTTTATGGTATGATAAAGTCATCAGTTGTGGGATTAATCCGGTATTTGCACTCAGCATTGTCACCTTTATACTGCGGGAGCCACCTGTGGGAAACTATTAATAATTATACCATTTACCTTTCCTCCTTGGAAAACCAGTCTATGGGTGGGATACCTCTCTTCCCCTCTCCTTTCTCCTTCAGTCCAGTTACAATGGTGTTTGGGAATTTTGAAAAATTTGAATACTCTTGGGATGTTGAGACCAGCACGGCCCTAGCCCTACTGCTGGGAATTAGCATGCTCCTGAATGTGGTTCAGCTCTTGTTTAAGGTTAAACAACTATTTAAGAAGATCACCCAGAGGTCTGCCCCGAGGCTGGATAATTAGGAGTGGCAGGGTGTGTGGGGTAGTATGGGCAAGTACCTAGAAAAGTGGGCACCTCCAATGTTTTGGAAATTCACCCCTGAACAAGTGCAGAATCCAGAAGAACTAGTAAAATATCTGGAAAAGGTATGCTGTCACCCCGGCAGCTCCAGAGAGATACAAATCACTGCAACGTGCTGGGGCCTGGCCCATGCCTATCGAGCCCTGTTCGACACAACTCAGCACCCTCAAGGGGAAGAGAAGGTCTCCGGATCTAACAACAAAACGATGAGCACTGCGGTCACCCAAATCTCAGCAATGGGCACTGCGACCCCTCCAGCCCCGGCGACAAGCACAGCGGCTACCCAAACCTTGGCAACGGGCACTGCGGTCCCTCCAGCCCCAGCGACGAGCACTGCTGCTACCCAAACCTTGGCGACAGACGCTGCGGTTATCCAAAACCCGGCGAGTGATACTGCAACTGAACCAGCGGATCAACCTGCACCAGTATCAGTTGCCCCCGTCCAGAAAAAGAAATATACAAAAAAATCAGCTCGCTTAGCAAAGGATGAAGGTGAACCAGGGTCATCACGGGAACAGGAGGAAGAGGCAGAACCAGAGGTAATAACCCGGTCCCTATCCTTGAGTGAGCTGCGGGATATGCGAAAAGATTTTGGCCGCCGTATAGGTGAGCATATTATCACCTGGCTCCTCCGATGCTGGGACAATGGGGCTAATAGCTTGGAATTAGAAGGTAGGGAAGCCAAGCAGCTGGGATCGCTTGCCAGGGAAGGTGGCATTGACAAGGCAATTGGAAGAGGAACACAAGCCATCAGCCTCTGGAGGCGACTCCTGTCAAGTGTGAAGGAAAGGTACCCCTTTAAGGAAGATGTTATATGTCAATCAAGCAAGTGGACCACCATGGAAAAAGGTATCCAATATCTGAGGGAATTAGCTGTGCTAGAGACGATTCATCATGACCCGGACAACCCACAATTACCCAAAGATCCAGACGAAGTCCAATGCACACGACCCATGTGGCGGAAGTTTGTACGGAGCGCACCATCGTCCTATGCCAACTCACTGGCAATAATGACCTGGAAAGATGAAGAGGCACCGACAGTGGATGAAGTGGCTCGCCAACTCCAGCAGTACAAAGAAAATCTCTCCTCCTCCCTACAAGCCTGCATTTCGGCTGTGGAGAAGCTGTCCGAGGATTTCCAGCAATTCAAAGAGGATACGTCCTATTGCCCACCTGTAAGGACCAATGTCTCAGCTATTAGGAGTGAGCGCTCCTCTGCCCGAGAGAGAGAATATAGAAGGTACACACCGCGAGGTGCCCTGTGGTTTTACCTATGTGATCATGGAGAGGACATGAGGAAATGGGATGGAAAACCTACCTCGGTCCTAAATGCACGGGTACGCGAGCTGCGAGGAAAAACCACCACAAAAGGGGATTCTACTAGGAAAAATGCCGCTCCAGTTTCCAAACAGAGTAGAAGGGCTGATCTTATTTCTGATCCTCTTGAAGGGACTTCTGAGCCAATTTTACGAGAAGTGAATACCGGATACTCTGGCCAGAATGAGAGGGGCCCTGCCTCCAGCCAGGTGGAGGAAAGGGATAACCGGGTCTATTGGACTGTGTGGATTCGATGGCCTGGCACGTTAGACCCACAGGAGTATAAGGCTCTAGCAGACACCGGCTCACAGTGCACTCTAATGCCATCAAGCTATAAAGGGGCAGAACCCATCTGTATTTCTGGTGTGAGTGGGGGATCCCAAGAGTTAACTGTATTGGAAGCTGAAGTAAGCCTGACTGGGAATGAATGGCAGAAACACCCCATTGTGACTGGTCCGGAGGCTCCGTGTATCCTTGGCATAGACTATCTCAGGAGAGGGTATTTTCAGGACCCGAAGGGGTATCGATGGGCCTTTGGTATAGCTGCCTCGGAGACGGAGGGCACTGAACAGCTGTCTACCCTGCCTGGTCTCTCTCAAGACCCTTCGGTTGTGGGGTTGCTGAGGGTTGAAGAACAACAAGTGCCAATTGCTACCACGACGGTGCACCGGCGGCAATATCGCACCAACCGAGACTCTCTGATTCCCATCCACAAGTTGATTCGCCAACCGGAGAGCCAAGGAGTGATCAGCAAAACTCGCTCACCCTTTAACAGTCCCATATGGCCAGTGCGAAAGTCTAATGGGGAGCGGAGACTAACAGTTGACTATCGTGGGCTGAATGAAGTCACGCCACCGCTGAGTGCTGCCGTTCCAGATATGCTAGAACTTCAATACGAACTAGAGTCCAAGGCAGCCAAGTGGTATGCCACAATTGACATTGCTAATGTGTTTTTCTCAATCCCTCTGGCAGCAGAGTGTCGTCCACAATTTGCCTTTACTTGGAGGGGCGTCCAGTACACTTGGAATCGATGTGCCCCAGGGGTGGAAACACAGCCCCACCATTTGCCATGGACTAATCCAGGCTGCACTGGAAAAAGGTTGAAGCTCCGGAACACCTGCAATACATTGATGACATCATCGTATGGGGCAACACGGCAGAAGAAGCCTTTGAGAAAGGGAAGAAAATAATCCAAATCCTTCTGAAAGCCGGTTTTGCCATAAAAGAAAGTAAGGTCAAGGGACCTGCACAGGAGATCCAGTTCTTAGGAGTAAAATGGCAAGACGGGCGTCGTCAGATCCCTATGGATGTGATCAACAAAATAGCAGCTATGTCCCCACCGACTAATAAAAAGGAAACACAGGCTTTCTTAGGTGTTGTGGGTTTTTGGAGAATGCATATTCCAAATTACAGTCTGATTGTAAGCCCTCTCTATGAAGTGACCCGGAAGAAGAATGATTTTAAATGGGGGCCTGAGCAACGACAAGCTTTTGAACAAATTAAGCGGGAGATTGTTCATGCAGTAGCTCTTGGGCCAGTCCGGGCAGGACAAGATGTTATAAATGTGCTCTACACTGCAGCCGGGGAGAATGGCCCTACCTGGAGCCTCTGGCAGAAAGCACCGGGGGAGACCTGAGACCGACCCCTGGGGTTTTGGAGTCGGGGATACAGAGGATCCGAGGCTCGCTATACTCCAACTGAAAAAGAGATATTGGCAGCATATGAAGGAGTTCGAGCCGCCTCAGAAGTGGTTGGTACTGAAACACAGCTCCTCTTAGCACCCCGACTGCCAGTGCTGGGCTGGATGTTCAAAGGGAGGGTCTCCTCTACACATCACGCGACTGATGCCACGTGGAGTAAGTGGATTGCACTGATCACACAACGGGCTCGCATAGGAAACCCCAGTCGCCCAGGAATTGTGGAAGTGATCATGGACTGGCCAGAAGGCAAAAATTTTGGAATGTCGCCAGAGGAGGAGGTGACACGGGCTGAAGAGGCCCCACTGTATAATAAACTGCCAGAAAATGAGAGGCAATATGCTCTGTTCACTGATGGGTCCTGTCGCATTGTGGGAAAACATCGGAGGTGGAAGGCTGCTGTATGGAGTCCTACACGACTAGTCGCAGAAACTGCTGAAGGAGAAGGTGAATCGAGTCAGTTTGCAGAGGTGAAAGCCATCCAGCTAGCGTTAGACATTGCTGAAAGAGAGAAATGGCCAGTGCTCTATCTCTATGCTGACTCATGGATGGTGGCAAATGCCCTGTGGGGGTGGTTACAGCAATGGAAGAAGAGCAATTGGCAGCACAGAGGTAAACTCATCTGGGCTGCCGCACTGTGGCAAGATATTGCTGTTCGGATAGAGAAGCTAGTGGTAAAAGTACGCCACGTAGATGCTCATGTACCCAAGAGTCGGGCCACTGAAGAACATCAAAATACCCAACAGGTGGATCAGACTGCCAAGATTGAAGTGGCTCAGGTGGACCTGGACTGGCAACATAGGGGTGAGCTATTTATGTCTTGGTGGGCCCATGATGCTTCAGGCCATCAGGGAAGAGATGCAACATATAGATGGGCTCGTGACCGAGGGGTGGACTTGACCATGGACACTATCGCACAGGTTATCCATGAATGTGAAACATGTGCTGCAATTAAGCAAGCCAAGCGGTTAAAGCCCCTGTGGTATGGAGGGCGATGGCTGAAATATAAATATGGGGAAGCCTGGCAGATTGACTATATCACACTCCCACAAACTCGCCAAGGCAAGCGCTATGTGCTCACAATGGTGGAAGCAACCACCGGGTGGCTGGAAACATATTCAGTACCCCATGCCACCGCCCGGAACGCTATCCTGGGCCTTGAAAAGCAGGTCTTGTGGCGACATGGCACCCCAGAGAGAATTGAGTCAGACAACGGGACTCATTTCCGAAACAACCTCATAGACACCTGGGCCAAAGAGCGTGGCATTGAGTGGGTGTATCACATCCCCTATCATGCACCAGCCTCTGGGAGAATTGAGCGGTACAATGGACTGTTAAAGACTACATTGAGAGCAATGGGGGGTGGAACTTTCAAACATTGGGATACACATTTAGCAAAAGCCACCTGGTTAGTCAACACCAGAGGATCTGCCAATCGGGGTGGCCCTGCCCAGTCAGAATTTTTACGTACTGTAGAAGGGGATAAAGTCCCTGTAGTGCACATAAAAAAATATGTTGGGGAAGACAGTCTGGGTTACTCCTGCCTCAGGCAAAGGTAAACCCATTCGTGGGATTGCTTTTG
Organism: Aquila chrysaetos chrysaetos; assembly: GCF_900496995.4. Classification (NCBI taxonomy): domain Eukaryota; kingdom Metazoa; phylum Chordata; class Aves; order Accipitriformes; family Accipitridae; genus Aquila; species Aquila chrysaetos. Next base: position 439,634 of record NW_024470381.1, on the reverse strand, counting down.
CTCAAGGGCCTGGGTGCACTTGGTGGGTGATGCGAAAAGATGGGGAAGTCCGATGCGTGCCTCAAGGGGATTTAATTTTAGGTGAGAATAGCCCGAATTAACCTGTATGATATTAGTTGCTATATAACCCTGCTACTGTATGTTATCATTACTGTAATTGTTATATGCTATATCCATAGTACTATAGTAAGAATCACTTAGATCAAGCAAGAAAGAACTGTGATAAAACTGAGCAAAGCGCAGTAGTGATGGAACCAGAACTGACTCCGGCATGCAACAATCCAACGGTGCACACCATCCTCCTGCTGCGACCAATGTCACCTGCTCGTCACACCGCACTGAAGCCCAATTCTGCTCTACCGACTGAGAGGACTTTGCACCATCCCTCCTGCCCAGAAAGGCTGGTATGACAGATGGAGCCCAGAGTCGGGAACTAAATGAACTCAACAAACATTTAATGAACATAACCCATAAACTAAAGGAATGATATCTCTGTGTGTGTATACATATATACATATATATATATGTGTGTGTGTATATATATATATATATCATTGTTCATATGTCTCAAAGGGATGGAAAAGCTGATGATGATTGACCAGGATGTAACTGAAGGTATGGGAACTGAGCATGACGTCAATGGTATAGAATAAGGGGTGGATACTGTCCTGGTTTCAGCTGGGATAGAGTTAATTGTCTTCCTAGTAGCTGGTACAGGGCTATGTTTTGAGTTCAGTATGAGAAGAATGTTGATAACACTGATGTTTTCAGTTGTTGCTAAGTAGTGTTTAGTCTGAAGTCAAGGATTTTTCAGCTTCTCATGCCCAGCCAGCGAGAAAGCTGGAGGGGCACAAGAAGTTGGCACAGGACACAGCCAGGGCACCTGACCCAAACTGGCCAACGGGGTATTCCATACCATGGGACGTCCCATCTAGTATAGGAACTGGGAAGTGGGGGCGGGGAATCGCTGCTGGGGGACTAGCTGGGTGCCGGGCGGCGGGTGGTGAGCAATTGCACTGCGCATCATTTGTACATTCCCATCCTTTCATTATTGCTGTTGTCATTTTATTAGTGTTATCATTATCATTATTCGTTTCTTCTTTTCTGTTCTATTAAACTGTTCTTATCTCAACCCGTGGGTTTTGCTTCTTTTTCCCGATTTTCTCCCCCATCCCACTGGGTGGGGGGGAGTGAGTGAGCGGCTGCGTGGTGCTTAGTTGCTGCCTGGGGTTAAACCACGACAGGCACAAAGCGACAACCCCCCACCCCGGTGTGGGTCATGGCACCCCGGGGGTCTCGGCATCGGCACCCTGGGGTGCTCAACATCAGCATGCCAGGGGCTCGGTATCGGCACCCTGGGGGTTTTGGCCCCCCACTCACCTTGCGGAAGGTCTTGCAGGTGTCGGCAGCCCTGAGCTGCAGCAGGTTCCCGATGACCGGCAGCGCCAGCGGCCCCGGCGGGTAATTTTGGCTCCGCCATTCCTTTTTCCACCTGGCCACGAGGGCCATGACCACCAGGATAAGGAGGATGGTGGTGACGGTGCCCACCGGCTCCATGGCTGCTGGTGCCTGGTTCAGAGGCAAGCGAGGACCAAAGTCTGCCGGCACTGGCGAGGTCGCGGCAGCGCGGCCGGGGCTACCGGACAGTCGATGACCTTTGGGGACGCTTTTGAGAAGGCAACCTGCTCACCATGTGTGTCGGGGACCTGGAGCCGGGCCAGGGGGAGCAAAGGGGACCCTGCCCTCCCCACGCTGCGCTGGGTGCCAGCAGCCACCGGCACCCTGAGCACCCTCAGCTGTCCCTTCGCCGGTTGCAATCCCCGTCCCTTTGCTTGCAAACCATGTGCCCTCACCAGGCACGCGGTGTCCTTGCCAGCCACCGGCGAGGTGCCGGTGGTTTCTCCTGGCTCCGGGTACAGGTTTTGCCTGGCCGGAGCACCGGGGGTCCTGCAGGCTTTGGACCCACCGGCCAGAGCCGGGGGAGGACCCCGAGCCCTTGGGGGGACAGCTCTGAGCCCTCCGTCCCAAAGCTGAGATGGGGAGAGGAGACCGGAGCCGAGGAGGAGGACGAAGACCTGGCAGACCATGAGCCGTTGGCAACCCCTCTGCACAGCCTCAATGCTGGATCCGACCCTCTGGGGCTTGGGCTCGGCTCAGGGCTTTGCACGGCTTTGCACGCTCAGCGCATGGCTTTGTACCCTGATGGGATATGGGGGGCAGGTGCAGTGCCAGGGTCCTGTCCCCCCCACCCCCTGCATCCCCCCAAGATGATGCTCGGGGTCCTGGACCCCCCCGTGCCACCCATGGGGCACTAGAAAAGGGGCACAGGGGGCTGTGGGGGTGCATCCCCCCCCCTGCACCCTCCAGGGGCTGCAGGGTTGGGCAGAGCCCAGAGGGGACAGGAGCGGCACCGGGGAGGGGACACAGGGACAAGGATCAGTGCCCCCCCCGGTGCCCACCTCCCTTAACACCCCCCGGGAACAGCTCGGTGCTGCCCAGCCAGCTCAGGGCACGGCACGGCACGGCATGGCGCGGCACAGCATGGCGTGGCACAGCATGGCACTGCACAGCATTGCACGGCGCAGCACGGCATATCACAGTGGAGCATGGCATGGCGTGGCACCACACAGCATTGCATGGCACAGCACAGCACGGTGCAGCATGGCACGGCGTATCACAGTGCAGCACAATGCGGCATGGCACTGCACAGCGGTCTGGCCTGGTCATCCCAGATGGCTGCAGGGCCACATGGCCCCTCTCGGCCTCGCCGCAGCTGGGCTGGCGCGCGCCGGCGGCCTGATGTCAGCCCGTGCCGCGCCAAGGCTGCCGTCACCGCTCCCTGCGCCGCACCCGGCCGTAACCGCTGCCGGATGGGTGCCTGGGGAAACCCCACAGCCCTCGTGGCACCCCACAGCACCTGCAGCTGTGGATCCTTGGTGGGGCAGGAGGGTGGGTGCAGGTGCAGGGCTGGGGTCCAGGGGGGAGTCGCTCGTGCACCCCGAACTCCCGGCGCACCCGTCCTCATCCCTGTCCCCATCCTGGGTGGCCGCAGTGACTGTGGGGGGGAGGATGGCCGCCCCCGGATCTGGCCCCGCTGGCCAGCAGGGCCCGCGGCGTCACCGGGAGCACAGCCAGTTCCCAGCGGGGGGGGGGGGGGGCAACAGTGACGTAACGCTCAGCGGCAGGGTGGAGGGGGACACCCTAGGGGGCTCTGGGACCCCCCCAGCCCTGGGGCGGCCGCTGCAGCAGTCTGGGGGGACTCTGACTCAGCCCGTGGGCCAGCCCTGTCCCTACCCCGGGTCCCCACCCTGGCTCCCGCCCTGTATCCCCAGTCCTGTCCCCATCCCCTGTCCCAACCCCAGGTCCTCACCCCACATGCCCATCCTGTACCCCCACCCCTGTCCCCATCCCCAGCTGTGTGTCCCCAGCACCATCCCTATCCCAGCCCCATGTCCCCCACTGGGGGGGTGCAAACTGGGTGCTGGGGGTGGGTGCTGCCTGGCCACGGGGTGCAGCTGGGGGCCCCCCCGGATCTACACCCCAGCATGGGGGGAGGGGGGGCCCCACGATGCCACCAGCCCAAAGCAGCAACTTGGGGATGGCAGGAAATTCCTCTGGTGCAGGAACGCGCTGATGTTGGTGCAAGCCCTGGTGCCGTGGTCTCGCACAAGGCCAGTGGCATCACATGGGGCCTGTCAGTGTCGCATGGGGAGTGCTGGCATGGCACAGGGCGTGCAAGGCTTGCACGAGGTGTATTAGCTTCACATGGGGCGTGTCGGTGTTGCACAGGGTGCATGGGTCTTGCATGGGGCACACTAGCCTTGCACAGGGTGTGTTGGTGTTGCATGGGGTGTGCAAGTCTCGCATGGGGCATGTTGCTGTTGCACATGGGCATCACTGGGGCATTGTGGGGGGCTCGGGGGGACCCCCCCTGCCCATGCAGAGGGCTGAGCCCGTGCAAACTCCCCACACCCCAAACGAGGGTCCCCCCAGCCCTGGGGCCCCCCCCCAGGGGGACCCCCACTCACCCCCCTCCTCGAGGGGGGGGTCCCCTATTGATGGGGGGGGTAAGGGGTCCCCCCAGGGTGCTGGGTCCCCTCGGGGGGGCTGGGGGTAAAAATAACTGGGCTGAAAGTCCCGGCAGGCGGGCTGGATCCGGCCTGGGGCGGGGGGGCCGCTGCTCCCTCCGGCCCCTTCCCCTTTCGGTATGAGACACGGAGGAAGAAGGGCCCCGAAGTCGGGGTCCCCCCGCACCCCAGTTCCTCTCCCACCCCTTTGCAAGGGGCTGGACACCCCTGGCCCTGGAGGGGGGGGGTCGCACCCGGGGGGGGGGGGCTGCCAGGGCCGGGTTGGGGACCCCCAGTGTTGCCTGAGCCACCCCTGGTGCCTCCCATGTCCAATTTGGGGTTTCCCACTGGTTCCAGTTTGGGGTGCCCATGGTCCAGCCCACCCTGGTTGGGTCCCTGGGTCCTGGTTCAGCCCCCCCAGACCCAGTTTGGGGTCCCCCGGTCCCAGTCCAGCTCTCCCAGTCCCTGTTTGGGGTCCCCCGGTCCTGGTTTGGGGTCCCCTGGACCCGGTTCAGCCCCCCGGTCCCAGTTTGGGGTCCCCCCCAGGCCCAGTTCAGCCCTCCCAGTCTCATTTTAGGGTCCCCTGGTCCCAGTTCAGCCCCCCCCAGTCCCTGTTTGGGGTCCCCCGGTCCCAGTTCAGCCCCCTCCAGTCCCAGTTCAGCCCCCCCCAGTTTGATGTCCCCTCAGTCTGTTACTGATTTGTCATTAATTTGTTATTAGTTAGAATTAATCATATTTAGTTTTAATATTTTAGCAAAATCATATGTATGTTGTATTTTATATATTTAACCACCAACCAGTGTCTGCTGTGAAATCCCCTGTATAGCCCCGTATCAAGGCCAGAGAAATTGGCTAAAATCATCTAGTAGGAACATTTAGAACTTAGAGAACAGGATAAAGAAATACCTGACAACGGGGTGGTGTAAGAGTTGTCAGTACGTTACCTGACAACGGCCTGTTTGGAACGCAGCGGGGCCGATCCCCAAAGATAGAATGTGCAGTACAAGGCTCCTGGAAGGTCCCTGGCTAGAGCCGTTAGAGATAACTGCATAGCTACTGTCAAAAAGGATGGATTGCACCTGTTGCCATAACATCGATGAAGAAATCATAAACTCTAGACGAACTTTGCTTCATTATAATACCAAAACACACCTCCTGGTCAAAAGCTACCCGCCTCCAAGACCTACCACGCCTCGGAGAGACCTTCACTACGCCTGCGTAAAAGATATTCACATATGCTAATGATTTCCCAAAAATCTAATGAATATGTATAACTTTTCTTGGAAATCTAATGAATATGTATCGATAAGTCTTAATATAAGGTGTATTGTTTTGGTGACAGGTGTGCGTGGTTCGTGAGAGGACTCGCCCGCGCACCCGGCCGTCAATAAAGAAGTGTCTGCTTATCTACACTAAATTGGTGTTGATAAGTTCTTCATTCCGAGCTTTTCGGTAACAGTTTTTGGCGACCCAGATGGGACCTCGCTGAGAGAGACCGGAGGAGTCGGAGACCGATCGGTTCCTGCCGGCACCGAGGATTTCTCGGGGATACCCATCGATCCCCGATCCATAAGGCTCTTTGCGACGTCCCCTGGATTTTGGTAAGACACTTCTTTTAAATATTAAGGATAGTGGGTTAGAGTCCCCCCGGTATTGTTTGGGGTTAGAGTCCCCCCGAGTGGGTTAGAGTCCCACCGGTATCGTCTGCCTGTCAGACGCGGCGAAAGCTGCGCAAGGTTGGACAAAAGGATCCTGAAGGAAGTAGAAGCCTAGGCGTCTGCCCGTAAGACATAAGCGAAAGCTATTGCTGGGTTGGACAATTTGGGAGTGGGTTAGAGTCCCACAACTTTTGAGGATTCTGGGTTAGAGTCCCAGCTTCAAAAGCATTTTGGAAATTTTGGGTTTGAGTCCCAAATTCTAAAGGAAGAAAAAAAAAAAAAGAAAAAAAAAAACCAAAAAGAAAGAAAGAAAAAAAAAAGGAAAAAAAAAAAAGGAAAAAAAAAGGAAAAAAAAAGTGAGATATATTGTGTACTTGGAAGTATCGTGAGTGTTGTAAGTGTGGGATGTGCAATTGAGCATGAAGTGAGTCTTGGCAACGATTGTAGTGTCTTTTATTGAGGTTGGAAGTTATAAAGTGTGAATATATTTGCTGGTTAATAATTTTGCCAGGGGATATTGGTTATGACTCTTGCTTAGGGAAGTCGGCTTTGTCCGTGCCCTAGGCAAGTAGGTGGACTCCATTACCTGGCAACAATTGTTATTTGTATTTATTTAATATCTGGTGTTTGATATATGCATTTGGTATTTGAAACTTTGTATTTGATATTTGGCATTTGGTATTTGGTTTGGTATTTAACATCTGACAATTGATTATTGATTTCTGATATATGTTATATATTTAATAGATATTTGGTATTGGGTATAAACATAATGGCATTTGGCAAATTATTTAAGAGTAAGAGTATGGGAAATTTGTCCACTGATGGAAAGATACCGAAAACATCTCCGTTGGGATGTTTGTTGGCACATTAGGGAGAACTGCATGATGATTTACGTAAAAATCAAATGATTGACTATTGTAATCATTGGTGGCCTCTGTATACATTAAAGGATCAGGAAAGGTGGCCCGTGAATGGGACACTGAATTATAACACCATTCTGCAGTTAATGTTGTTTTGTAGAAGAGAAGGGAAATGGAGTGAAGTACCTTATGTGAATTTATTTTTTTTTACTTAAGGCAGAGACGAGATTGGCAGAATGAGTGCAAGCTAGTTAGTAGGGACAATTTGGTAATGGCTATAACTTTTGATAATAAGAAAGAGAAGAAATGTTGTCTGGCATGTGATATTGCCCCCAAAGAGGATGAAGGGCCAGAGTTGGAGATATCCCCTCCCAGGAGAGGAAGGAATTGGGGGTGAGAGCATAGGGAACAGATGGAAGAACCAGAAAACAGTGGAATAGAGAATGCAGGAGAAGAACCGTCTGAAGTTGTGATTCACACCCCCATTTCTCGAAGGACCCGACAACAGGCACAAACAATAGCTCCCTTGCGGCAGGGAGCTGGTAACGATGGACCAGTGTATGTAAAGGTGCCCTTTTTGGTTGTGGACTTGATGGCTTGGAAGCAGGCAGCTGGTGTATATAGAGAAGATCTTGAGAGAGTTGGCAGAGTAGTGGATACTATAATTAGAACGCAGAATCCAGACTGGAGTGATTTACAGGTGATCTTGGATAATTTGTTGGATGATACAGAAAAGCAGATGGTACTAAAAACTGGCAAAGCACAGGCAGAAGTGGCAGTATTGAGTGAGACAATAGGTGGAACCTTAGAGCAGAATTTTCTGTCTGGGGATCCGCAGTGGGATCCAAATAAAGTAGAACATAGAGAAAGGTTGAGTCGGTATCAGAAATAGATTTTATATGGAGTTAAACATGCTATGCCTAAATCTTTGAATTAGTCTAAATTATATGAGGTGAGGCAAGATAAGAATGAATCTCCCTCAGTGTTTCTGGAAAGATTGAAGGAAGCTGCCAGAAAATATACTGATTTAAGAGTAGAAACAGAGGCGGCTCAGATACAGTTGGCTTTGATTTTTATGGGGCAGTCGGCACCAGACATAAGAAAGAAACTTCAGAAGCTGGAGGGAGAGGATTCAAGGAGTTTGAATAAATGTTGGAGACAACATGGAAAGTATATAATAACAGGGAAAAAGAAGAAAGGAAAATCAGAGAAATAGATTCTGGCCGTAATGACAGGAACAGCAGACAGAGACGAGGTAAGGAAGAAGGACGAGGTGGCAGTGGACGAGAGATTTATGAATTTTAGCAATCGGAATTTTAACACCCCCTTAGGAGTGAATCAGTGTGCTTTGTGTCGGGAGGAAGGACATTGAAGAAAAGATTGTCCTAAAAATGTGCAGTGTCAGGAGGAAATATTCAAAAGGAAGTACCAGAATGATAGTTTTGGATGAATGAAGGGACCGGAGGGGAACCCAGCTGAGCCTCTGGTTTAATTAAGCTGAGAGAAAAAGAAGTCAAATTTTTAATAGATACAGGAACGACATTTTCGGTATTAAATACTTGTAAGGAAAAATTGGAACAAAAACGGCAAACATAGTAGGAGCAAGGGAAGAAGAAAACAGACCATTCCTGCAACCTCTGGATTGAAATTTGGAAATAAAATAATTACACATGAATTTTTGTATGTACCAGAATGCCCGATACCCTTGTTAGGAAGGGATTTGTTATCTAAATTAAATGCACAAATTGTTTTTGAGGAAGGAGAACTCTTTTTGAAGATACCTGAGTCAAAAACAGGAGAAATCCTAATGATACAAAAAAAGTGGAGGAGGCAAGAAATTCCACCAGGTGATTTTGCAGTGATCCCTACAGTGTGGGAAACAGATATTCCTGGTAAATCAAAATTAGCAGTACCTGTAAAAATAGATCTAAAAGAAGGTGCAGGAACAGTAAAAATTAAACAATACCCAATTAAACCAGAAGTCAAACAAGAGTTAAAGAAATTGATTGACAATTTTTGAAGTATAAAATTTTGGAGGAATGTGAATCTGAATATATACTCCTATTTTACCAGTTAGAAACCCTCGGGAGAATACAGGTTAGTGCAAGATTTGAGAGCAGTGAATCAAATAGCCAAAGACATATATCCTGTGGTTACAAATCCTTATACATTGTTAACAGCGTTAAAGGAGACTCATCAGTGGTTTACAGTGCTTGATCTAAAAAAAATGCTTTCTTTGCATACCCTTGGAGAAGGAAAGCAGAAAGTTGTTTGCTTTCGAATGGGAAAATCCAGAAACTGGGCAAAAGATGTAGCTGACATGGACAAGACTAACCCAAGAATTTAAAAATAGCCTGACAATTTTTGGAAACCAGCTGGCAAAAGAGCTTCAAATCTGGAAACAGGACAAACCAAGGCCTGAACATTTACTTCTACAATATGTGGATGACATATTGATTGCTACAGAAGAAAGATCTACCTGCATACAGTTCCATACAGGAAGAAGGACAATTGGAACATGATTGCCTGGCTGCTATTGAGTATGTTTATTCCAGTCTTGAAGATTTGAAGGATGTACCATTGGAGCGACCGGACTGGGAACTGTATACAGATGGTAGCTTTATAGAACAAGGAGTTCGATACACTGGATATGCGGTAACAACAGACACCACAGTTATAGACAGAAGCATTGCCAAGTACCACCTCAGCTCAGAAAGCAGAACTTATTACTTTGATTCGAGCTTTAGAACTAAGCGAGGAGAAGAAAGTAAATATTTGGACAAATTCAAAGTATGCTTTTGAAGTGGTACATGTCCATGCAGCATGTGGAAAGAAAGAAGATTATTGTCCTCCCAGGGATCAAATATTAAACACCAAGATGAAATTTTACAATTATTACAAACAGTTCAGAAACCAGATCAGGTAACAATCATACACTGTAAAACACATCAAATTAGAAACACAAAGGAAATCACTGGAAATAATTTAGCCGACCAAACAGCAAGAAAGGTAACAAAAGAACGAACATTGCAAATAGCATTAATTCCCTCCAAAACAGTAACTCTCCCTAGGGAAAAACGAAAATACTCAGAGGAGGATGATAAGCTAGGTCAATTATTAAATGCTAAGAAAAACCTAGCCAGATGGTGGGTAACACCTAAAGGACAGTAGTAGTTCCACCCTTTTTGATGAGAGAAATAATTCAAACAAAGCATCAGGAGTGTCACTGGAGAACAAGGCCTTAGTAACTTCCTTACAAAAACAAGTGGTATCACTCAGAATGTTAAATAGCTAAAAAAAAATAACTGCAAAATGTTGAAGTATGTTTGAAAAATAATCCAATAATCAGGAAAAGGTTCAAAGAGGTCGAATAAAAATCTAGTACAGAGCCTGGAGATTATTGGCAAGTAGATTTTTTAGAACTACCTAGACAGAATGGGTATCGGTACATCCTGGTGGGGGTTGATACTTTTACAGGATGGCCAGAAGCTTTTCCCTGTCGTTCCACACGAACAAAAGAAGTAGTAAAATGGTTACTACGAAAAATAATTCCAAGGGTTTAAAGTTCCTATTAGAATTTCTTCTGACAGAGGTCCACACTTTGTTGCAGAAGTGGTCCAAAATGTTACACAAATTCTGGGTATCACATGGGATTTGCATACCCCATGGAGGCCACAATCCAGTGGGAAAGTAGAAAGAATGAATCAAACCTTTAAAAGACAAATAAGCAAAATTTGTCAAGAGACTAATTTAAAAAGGCCTCAAACACTTCCATTGGCATTATTACGAATTAAAATACAGCCAAAGAGTAGAACCTCAGTCAGTCCTTATGAATTATTGTATGGAAAACCTTATGAATCTCCAGAACCAAACCCGAACATGCAGGTAAAAGGAAAACAAGATGTGTATAACTATTTGCTTTCCTTAGAAAAAACTTTGACTGCAATTCGAAGAACAGTGGTATAGAATAGACCATTATCCCTGGAAGTTCCGGTGCATACCTTACAACCAGGAGACTATGTCTATGTGAAACGTGGACTTTCGAACCCTGCAGGAACATTGAAAAAGACCCTTCCAGATACTGTTAACCACACCTTCACAGCTATTAGAATTACAAAATCAGATGTTTGGATACACTACATTCAAGTGAAGAAAACACCTACTCCATGAAAAATTATTAGCCGGGATTCCAAAAACTTTAAAACTGACTCTTGAAAACATGTCTAATTTTTCATATCTGTTTGTGTTTGTTCTTTTTTGTATTAGTTCAGCAGATAATGATAGTAGAAACCTGGACTGATTTGATAATCAGGAACAAAAAGACAAGTAGAAACAAAACAATTGATTAGCATTCCTGAAAAAAAATGTCTGAAGAAACAATTTACCAATAGAATTACAGTAAATTGCATGATCATGAGAAAGGTTCCAATTGTTTCACCAGAATACAGTCCACCCACCAGTATATGCCGAAACAAATATTGACTCTCAGAATAATAATAAATCAATACTAGATAGATGTGAAAGTGAAATACTTTTCAACACTTTCAAAGGGGGGAAATGTTACTGATTTGTCATGAATTTGTTATTAGTTAGAATTAATCATATTTAGTTTTTAATATTTTAGCAAAATCATATGTATGTTGTATTTTATATATTTAACCACCAACCAGTGTCTGCTGTAAAATCCCCTGTATAGCCCCGTATCAAGGCCGGAGAAATTGACTAAAATCATCTAGTAGGAACATTTAGAACTTAAATAACAAGATAAAGAAATACCTGACAACGGGGTGGTGTAAGAGGTTGTCCAGTACGTTACCTGACAAACGGCCTGTTTGGAACGCAGCGGCCGATCCCCAAAGATAGAATGTGCAGTACAAAGCTCCTGGAAGGTCCCTGGCTAGAGCCGTTAGAGATACTGCATACTACTGTCAAAAAAGGATGGATTGCACCTGTTGCCATAACATCGGTGAAGAAATCATAAACTCTAGACGAACTTTGCTTCATTATAATACCAAAGCACACCTCCTGGTCAAAAAGCTACCCGCCTCCAAGACTTACCACGCCTCGGAGAGACCTTCACTACGCCTGCGTAAAGATATTCACATATGCTAATGATTTCCCAAAAATCTAATGAATATGTATAACTTTCTTGGAAATCTAATGAATATGTATCGATAAGTCTTAATATAAGGTGTATTGTTTTGGTGACAGGTGTGCGTGGTTCGTGAGAGGACTCGCCCGCGCACCCGGCCGTCAATAAAGAAGTGTCTGCTTATCTACACTAAATTGGTGTTGATAAGTTCTTCATTCCGAGCTTTTCGGTAACAAGTCCATTCCTCCTCGTTTCGGTGTCCACCGGTCACAGTCCAGCCCCCCCCCCCCCCCCCGATCCCGGTTTGCTCTCCCCCCCTCCCCTCTGGTCCCTATTCGGGGTCCCCTCACTCCCACACCCCCCGCCCTCCTTCCTCCCCCCCCCATCCCGGTCCCGGTTTCGGGCACCCCCGGTCCCGCTCCACACCCTCTTCCCGCCCTCCCCCGCCACCCCCCTCGGGCGCGGTCGGTGCGTCCCGGCAAAAACTTTCCTCCTCCTCCTCCTCCTCCCCCTTAACCCCTGCCCGTCCCGGCACCGCGGGGCGCAGCCGGCGGCTCCGTTCCCGTCCCGGTGGGTGCCGGTGGGTGCCGATGGGTGGGGGTCACCCCGGCGGTGCTGGCTCTGCTGGTGGCCGCCGCCCTGGGGTCGGGACCGGCCCCGCCCGGTGAGTGGTGAAGGGGGGTCCCCGGTAAAGGGTATGGGGTGGGCAGGGGGGGAGAAGAACTTTGGAGGGGGGGCACCCACTTTCCGATGGGACACTTTGCCGGGGGGGGGCCAGGACGAGGGTCCTTTCGGGGGGATCACTTTGCGGGGAGGTGTGGGGGGGTCCCCGGTCGTGCCTCAGTTTCCCCCGCTAGCCCCATAGCGGGGCCCGGCCCCCCCCCCGCACCCAGCAGAGGAGGAGGGGGGGGGCCACGCTGTCGTCGTCCCCCCCCCACCCCAGCCCGGGGCCACCGCCCGTCCCCGCCGTCCCGGCCAGACATCTGGGGCTGGTTATGGCCGGGGGGGGGGGTTGAGATGACCACGGCCGGGCCCCCCCCCCCCGGAACCCCCCCCGGCCCCGGGGGGGGGGAGGGGGGGGCAGATGCCAGGGATGCCTGAAGGCTCCCGGGGGAGCGGGGGGGGGGCACCGCGGCGGGGCCGTGACCCCCCATTTCTCTTCCCACGCCCTGCTGTGGCCCTCCCCCTGCCCCAGGGACCCAGGTGTCCAGGATGGGGTGTCCGTGTCCCCCCCAACCTCCTGTTGGGGGGCACGATGCCCCCCCCCAGGCACTTGGGGGGTGCTCGGGGGGCTGGGGGGGTCCTGGGGGGCAGTGAGGGCCTCAGAGGGTGGTGGGGGTCCCGTGGGGGGGGTACTGGGGGGGCAGGGGGGTTCCCAGAGAGCAGGGGGGGTCCTGGTGGGGGTCCCAGAGAGCATTGGGGGTCCCAGGGGGTGGGGGGGGGGTCCTGGTGGGGGTCCTGGAGGACAGGGGGGGTCCCGGGAGGCAGTGGGGGTCCCAGGGGGTGGTAGGGGTCCTGGGGGACCCCTGCTGATGCCCCCCGTGTCCCCCCCCCCAGCCCTGTCCTTCCTGGAAAACCCCTCCAACGTCACCTCCTCGCTGGGTAAGACGGTACGGCTGCGGTGCCGGGTGCGGGGGGCCGGCGAGCCCCCCGAAATGGGCTGGCAGCGGGACGGGCACCCGCTGGAGCTGGCCGACAGCGACCAGGCCCAGGTGCCGCTCAGCGAGGACGTCTGGCTGGGCACCAGCCAGCTCAGGTGGGCCACACCGCACTGGTGGCACAGCCAGCACCATATTTCACTGTGCCATGTTGCACCGTGCCATGTTGCCCTGTGCCATGCCGTGTTTCCCCATGCCACATTGTACCATGCTGTGCTGCATAACACCACACCGTGTTGCGCCATGCCATGCCATATTCCACTGTGCCATGTTGCCCCATGCCACGGTGCACCATGATGTACCATGTTGTCCCATGCCATGTTGTGCCATGCCATGCCATTGCTCTGTGCTGTGGCACTGTGCCGTACCATGCCATGTTGCCCTAGGCCCTGTTGTCTGGTGCCATGTTGCACTGTGCCGTGCCGTGTTGCCTCGTGCCACGTCGCACCGTACGGTGCCGTGTCGCCCTGCGCGGCGCTGTGCGGTGCCCGACGGTGCGGTGTCCCGCAGCATCCCGGCCGTGCAACTTTCGGACGCTGGGCGCTACCGGTGCTGGGCGCGCGCCGGCGGGGAGCAGCTCCTGTCCACCGAGGCTCACCTGGAGCTGGCGGGTGAGCGGTAGCACCCAGGGGCGGGGGGGCACCCATCGGGGTCCCCGGCACCCCCTTAACCGTCACCGTCCCTCCCCAGGGCTGCCCTTCTTCTTGGAGGAGCCGGAGGACCTGGAGGTGGGGGTTGACACCCCCTTTAACCTCAGCTGCGGTGCCCGGGGCCCCCCCCGAACCCGTGCGGCTGCTCTGGCTGCGGGACGGGGCCCCCCTCAACTCTCTGCTGGACCCCCTGTCCAGGGCCCCCTCCACGCTGCTGGTCCCCGGTGAGAGGGGCCGGGGGGGGGCTGGGGGCAATGGGGAGGTTGGGGGGTAATGGGGGACTGGGCTGTGCTGGGGGAGATGGGGGTAATGGGGGTAACAGGGACATTGGGGGGCAATGGGGGGGCTGGGCTGGGGGGCTGGGGGCAACGGGGGGGCTGGGGGACAATGGAGAGGTTGGAGGGGGGTCAGGATGCAGCAGAGTTTGGGGGTGATGGGGGTTGGGGGGGGTTCATGGGGGGTCAGCCATTCCTGCCCAGCCATGCCAGCAGGGGGGGGGGGGGGGGGGGCCGCCCTGTCCCCAGGTGACTCAGCTTGGGGGGGGGCAGCAGGTGGCCAGAGGTGACGCCACTGTGAGTCACCCCAGCAGACCCAGGCGTCTTGGCAGCCCCCCAGACCCCCCCCAACCCCCCCTGCCGGAGTGCTACAGGAATCCAGCGACCAGCCCACCCGCACCACGTGGGGGTCTGGCTCGGTAGAAGGCAGGTGCTTAACGGAGATCTCCTCATTAACCTGGACGGAGAAGAAGGGGTTGGGGACAGCATCGCTGGTGCCGGGACACCTTGGCGGGACCCGACATCACTCACCTTCATCTCATAGCAGACACGGCCCTGCTGTGCACCGTAGGTGGCACGGGCGCCCGACCAGAGGTAGGCGAAGCCCTCGATGGTGAGGGGGTAGCCGCTGTACCGGTCCCGGGCGACTTTGAAGTGCAGGTCGCAGTTGTCTGGAGGTGGGGGATGGAAGCCGCGTGTCAGGCTCCCCAACCCGGGGTGGGGGGTTTCTCCCGCCACCCCCATGCCACTTTTCGGGGCACTCACAAGTATCGATGGGCCACCAGTGTGTCGTCGAAATCCTCCTCATCATCCTCGGCGGGCGGCTGCGGTGAGCGGCCCCTGGAGCGGAAACAGGGAGGGCTCAGCACGGCGGGAGGGGTGAATGAGGAAATTTTGGGACGGCCAGGATTTAACGGGGAGCGGCTCCTCACCTCTTGTCCTCACGGTGCTCGTAATAACCCCGGCCCCGCTGCTCCTCGTATGGCCGTTTGCGGGGCTGCAGCGGCAGCAGCCGGGGCTGCGAGGGGTCCGGCACGCTGTAGCCACCCGGGGGAGTGTCGTAGGTGGGGGGGACAGGGGTGCTGTAGGCAGTGGGGGGAGCACTGTAGGCAGGGGGAGCACTGTAGGCAGGGGGGGGGAGTGCTGTAACCCGGGGCCAGGGCGCTGTAGCTGGCTGGTGGCACGCTGTAGGCAGGAGCGGTGTAGCCGGTCGGCGGCGCGCCGTAACCGGCCGGGGGTGCGTTGTAGGTGGGGGGCGGGGGGAGGGGAGGGGGGATGTTGTAGGGGGGAGCGGGTGTGCTGTAGTTGGGAGGGGGAACGTTGTAGGCAGGAGCAGGGGGGGTTCTTCTGGCTTTGTTTCCGGCAGCTTCATCTCTGTGGGGAGGAACAGCGAGCAGCGTGGAAACAGCAGGAGTCAGGCCAGCACAGCTGCAGTGCTGCCAGCGGCCCCCCCCCCCGACCCTTACCCTGGTGCAGGACGGGGTGTTCTTGGTCCAACACTCTCCCTATCTTAGCGGGATCTGACCTCGGGCTTGAGGCCGCCTGATGTACGGATGGGTGGTGCCCTGGGGCTCGCTCGTGTGGCTGTTGCTGTCGATGCCATCTTCAAAGTGGGGGGGAAAGTGGGAAATAAGTCAGGTGTTACCACTTTATTCGGAGGACAGACGGGGCGGGAGGGGGACTCAGCGGGCATCAGCGGCCCCGCGGGGATGACCAGAACCAGTGTGGGACGAGGGATCCGGTGTCCCGCTCGTGGGGTCACCCCGAATTTGCCGAGGGGATCCCCAGCATGCAGCGACCAGCAAGTCCGTGCCCCGATGGGCACCTGTGGCAGAAGGGTTTGGTTTTTAAACTTGAAGCACGCAGCAAGAGCAGCGCGAGGGGGAAATGGCTGCCAGCATAGGAACGGCGGTGACGACGACAGAGAGCTGCTCCCTGGGGTGGGCACGCCAGCCCCCCGCCGGCTCCTTACCCCCTGACCCATGGCTGTGGCAGCAAAGCCTCCCCTCGAGCTCCCGGCACCACTTTAGGGGCGACAGCCCACTCAGGGGGAGATGAACCCCACCTAGGGTCACCCCCAGATCAGAACTGGCTGGGGGGGGGAACGACACGACGATGATGATGCTGGGATGTGGCTCAGCCCCACATTGATGGGGGGGGGGCCCTGCTTGGCCCCAGCAGCTCTTAGGTAAGTGAAGCTGCTGTCAGGGGTGCCCGGAGCATGGGGGGAGGGCAACTGGGGACCCTGGAGGGACCCAAAACCCGGGAGGGGGGGGGGGGGCAGGCCCCTGCGAGAGGAGGGGAGAAGGTGGGGGGGAACTGGGGGGACCGACCTCCTCAGGGAGGGGGGAAGTAGAGGGACCCCACCTGAGAGAAGTGGGAGGGGGACGAGGTAACCGGGGCCCCTGAGGGAATGTGGGGCTCAGGCCCTTGAGGAATGGAGAGGGTCCCTCAGGGAAGGGAGGGATGGAAGAGACCGAACCCCTGAGGGAAAGGAGGGACTGGCGTCAGGGAAAAGGGCACAGTACCCCTCAGGGAAGGGGGGACCGGGGGGCACAGGGCCCCTCAGGGAAGGGGGGACCGGGGGGGACTGGGGGGCACAGGGCCTCTCAGGGAAGGGGGGGACCGGGCCCCTGGAGGAGGGGGCGACCCCAGCCCCGCCGGGGGCCACCGGAGAGGGAGCAGGGAGGGGGCCCGACCCGTCCCTCAGCGCGGGTGGGCCGGGGACCCCGGCCCGTACGAGCTTGTCCGTCGGGGGCCGGTCCCCCGCGGCTCCGCACCGGGCCCCCGCCGGGCATCCTCCGCCTCCAGAGCCGCCTGCAACCTTTCGGCCAGCTCGGCCTTGAGGCCACGGGTGTCCAGGCCGCGGCGGCCCAGCTCCTCCTTCAGCTCAGTTGACCCGCAGCCGCCGCACGTCCATGACCCCGTCGCTCAACGCCGCCGCGGCCCGGCCATCGAGGCGCCACCGACGGGCCCGGCTCAAAATGGCCGCCATCGCCCTCCTCCCCTCCCCGGCCCGCGCCGCTCTGCAAGACGCGCCGCCATTGGTCCGCCGCCACCGTCCCGCCGCTTGTAACGCGCCTCTCCACTGGGCAGGGCGCTGTCCCCGCCCCCTCCGCGCCGGCACCGCCTCTCTCGCCCAGCTCCCGCTCAGTCCCGCTTTGCAAAGCGGGCGCTCATTGGGTGGCAGTGGGAGTTGCGCTGTAACGCGGCTTTTATAGGGCTGGACGGGTTTGTCTCATACCCCTCGCCGCTGGGGCCAGGCCCCCGCCGGAGAGCATCTGATTGAAACGGAGAGGGCGGGCGCAGCGGGACCACCTCTGGGACAAGGCGGAGAGAGACGGCACAGGCGCACGGCCTGCACTCCCATTGTGGTCCCCGCATGTTGAGGATGGGGGGCGAGCCCACAGGGAAGGCGCTCACTTCCCACTGGCTGCTTTCGCACGGAGGGCGGGGCGAGCCCAGCGCGGCTCTCATTGGCGGGCCGGGGGTTGTGATGCCGCCCCCCATTGGCGGAGCCGCGGGCGGGCTGGGGCGGGCGCGACGCCATTGGGGGAACCCCGGCGGCGTCTACGCGTGCTACCGCCCCGCACTGCCTAGCAACGAGAGCCGACCTCCTATTGGCTGGCGGGCGGAAAGCGCCGCATTCCCATTGGCCGAATCCCGGGCGCTTTGGGCCCGAACCCCAAATCCCGCCCCCCGTGTGCCCCCCCCCGCCCCCCCCCGTGTCCCCCCCCCGGCCCCCCCCGGCCCCTCACGGCCCCCCCCCCAGCCCCCCCCCAAAGCAGCCGAGACGGGGTGCAGGACAAGGGGCTTTATGGGGGGGGCCGGCGTGGGGGGGGAGGGCATGGGTCCCCCCCCCCCGGGGGGCGACCACCGGGTCACCCCCTCCCGGGGGTCCCGATGCCGCGTAAAGTGCAGGGCGGGGGGGTCCTGGGGGGGGCTTTCTGGCCTTTGGAGGGGTCCCGGGGGGGGGGCTTCGGTGTTGGGGGTGGGAGGGTGTCCTTTGCCTTTGGGGGGGACTCCAGGATGCTCCAAGAGACTGGGGGGGGTCTGGTGGGGTCCCTCGGATGCCCTAGTACCTTGGGGGGGGGGTCCCGTCCCTCGGGGGGGTCATCCCGAGTCCATCCAGCGAGCAGAGAGGCACGGGGGGGAGGGCCCTGGGCAGTGAGGCAGCTGGCGGGGGGGGGGGGGGGGGGGCACCGCTCACAGAGCCCCCCCCCCCCCCCCCCCTCCTCAGAGGCAGCGCAAGGGGCTGGGGGGTCCCCGGGGGGCCTCCCGCTTTCGGGGGGGGGGGGCTGGGCAGACCACATAACGCCCAGGAGCCCCCTCGGGTAGGGGGGGGTGCTGGGGGGGGCCGGAGGATCCCCCCCATCCTTGCTTAGGTTGGGGGGGGGCGCCCCCGGCGGCACCTCCCTCCTCCATGTTGACGTAGAGGGGGTCGGGGGGTGTGTGGGGGGGCAACCCCCGCAGGGCGGCCTCCAGGGCCCCCCCCAGCTCCTCGAAGCTCGGTCGCTCCCGGGGGTCCACGGCCCAGCACCGGCGCATCAGCTCGTACCTGGGGGGGGGCACCCCCCCCCCAAAACAGCCCGGGGGGGGCGGGGTGG
Source organism: Aquila chrysaetos chrysaetos (assembly GCF_900496995.4). Taxonomy (NCBI): domain Eukaryota; kingdom Metazoa; phylum Chordata; class Aves; order Accipitriformes; family Accipitridae; genus Aquila; species Aquila chrysaetos. The sequence goes on along the minus strand of NW_024470381.1, from coordinate 420,764 downwards.
TGTCAGGATCTCATGGGGCTTGAAGAACTTAGGGGGCTTTGGGGGGGGGTCTTGGGGGGCTCAGAGGGGTCCCAGGGGCTGGGGGGGGCCTTGGGGGGGTCCCAAGGGGATTGGGGGGGCTGGGGGTGATTGAGGTCCCAGGGGTCTGCGGGGGCTCCCGGGGGGTCCCAGGGGCTTGGTGGGTTTGGGGGGGGGCATGGGGGATGTGGGAGGTCCTGGGGGGCACTCACAGGGGGGGGGCCCACAGGGTGGCGGCCCTGGGTGACACTGGGGATATGGGGGGGTGGCAGCAGATTGGGGGGCTCTGGGAGGGATTGGGGGGGTCCTGGGGGTTCCCGGGGGGGGGTGTGTGTGTGTACACTCACAGGTGGGGGGGGGGGGCCCGCAGGCGGGTGGCCCTGCCGCAGGTAGTCGTAGACCTCGCTGTTCTCCACCCCGGGGTAGGGGGTCTGGCCCCGTGTGGCAATCTCCCACATCGTCACCCCAAAGGACCACTGGGGGGGGGGGCAGGATCCACCTGCACCCCTGTACACCCCCAGGATCCACCTGTACCCCCGATCCCCCCAAGATCCACTCACATCCAGGATCCCCCCAGGACCCCTCAAACCCCCCTGGGATTCCCCACCCCTTGATCCTCCCCCACGACCCACCCACACCCCCCCAGGATCCCCCCCCCACCCCCAAGACCCCCCCCATACCCCCCCTTAGATCCCCCCAGACTCCCCCCCCCAGACTCCCCCCTCCCATTGTCCCGGGGGGGGGGTCCCACCACATCGCTCTTGGTGGTGTAGACGCGGTCGGCCAGGCTCTCCAGGGCCACCCACTTGACGGGGACGGGGGCCACCCGGCCCTGCCGGTAGTACTGGCCCCCCCCCATCTGCTTGGAGAGCCCGAAATCCGCCACGCACACCCGCAGGCGCTCGTCCAGCCGTGGGGGGGGGGGGGGTGTGTGTCACCCCATCACCCTGTCACCCCATCTCCAGCCCAGCCCCATGTCCCCATCCATGTCCCCATCCTCATGTCCCCATATCCCCATCCCCGTTCCCTGCTTCTCCTGGTCCCAGTTCCCATGTCCCCAGCCCCATTGTCCTGGTTTCAGCTGGGATAGAGTTAACTGTCTTCCTAGTAGCTGGCACGGTGCTATGTTTTGAGTTCAGTATGAGAAGAATGTTGATAACACTGATGTTTTCAGTTGTTGCTAAGTAGTGTTTAGACTAAAGTCAAGGATTTTTCAGCTTCTCATGCCCAGCCAGCGAGAAAGCTGGAGGGGCACAAGAAGTTGGCACAGGACACAGCCAGGGCACCTGACCCAAACTGGCCAAAGGGGTATTCCATACCATGGGACGTCCCATCCAGTATAGGAACTGGGAAGTGGGGGCGGGGAATCGCCGCTCGGGGACTAACTGGGCATCGATCGGGCGGGTGGTGAGCAATTGCACTGCGCATCATTTGTACATTCCCATCCTTTTATTATTGCTGTTGTCATTTTATTAGTGTTATCATTATCATTATTAGTTTCTTCTTTTCTGTTCTATTAAACCATTCTTATCTCAACCCGTGGGTTTTGCTTCTTTTTCCCGATTTTCTCCCCCATCCCACTGGGTGGGGGGGGGAGTGAGTGAGCGGCTGCGTGGTGCTTAGTTGCTGCCTGGGGTTAAACCACGACACCCATGTCCCCCCATGACCCAATGTCCCCATCCCAGCCCCACATCCCCCCCATGACGGTGTGTCCCCCATCCTCATCCCCCTTCCCGTCCCATCCCTGTCCCCGTCCCCATGTCCCTGTGTCCCCATCCCTTGTCCCCATCATCCCCTTCTCCCCAGACCCACGTCCCCAAGTCCCCCCACATCTCCCTCATCCCCCCCCCCATGTCCCCCCCCCCGTCCCCACATGCAGTTCCTGGCGGCCAGGTCGCGGTGGACGAAGTTCCTGCGGCTCAGGTACGCCATCCCCGCCGCGATGTCGGCCATGAACCCCACCAGCCTCCGCGGGGGCAGCGCCTGGGAGGGGGTACCCCGCTCAACCATGGGCCCCCCCTCCACAGGGACCGCATATCCCCCAGACCCCCCCCATCTCCTTAGACCCCCAGAGGCCCCCCCCCAGCCCCACCAAATCCCCCTCCAAGACCCCCCCAACCCTCCCCAAGCCCCTCAGACCCCCCCAGACCCCTCCAACCCCCCCTGAGTACCCTGACCCCCCCCAGACTCCCTGAGCCCCCTTGAACCCCAAGTCCCCCCAATACCCCCCAGACCCCTCCAAGCCCTCCCTGAGCCCCCCAGACCCCCCAAGACTCCCCAAGCCCCCTTGAACCCCAAGTTCCCCATTACTCCCCCTGCATCCCCACCCTCCCTGAGCCCTCCAAGCCCCACTAAGCCCCCCAAATCCCCCAGCCCCCCCTGGATGCCCACTGCCCCTGAGCCCCCCAAAGCCCCCGGACCCCCCCGGCTGACCACGGGACTGTCCCCAAGGCGGGAGTAGAGCAGGAAGCTGTGCAGGTCCCCGTGCTTCATGAAGGGCAGGATGACGACGGGCGCGGGGAGCCCCTCAGCACCCCAACTCTGCAGGCACACCCCTGCCCCGGGGGGGTCAGCCCCGCTCGCTCGTCTGGGACCCCCGGGGACACCCCCCCCCCAAAAGCACGACAGACGCCGAATGGGGTGCACACCCACCTATGGGGTGCAGACCCTAACACAGGGGGGAGACAGACCCAATGTGGGGTGCAGACCCTAATCTGGGGTGCAGACCCTGAATGGGGTGCAGACCCTAATACAGGGGGGAGACCCCAATGTGGGGTGCAGACCCTGACATGGGGTGCAGACCCCTATTTGCATGCAGACCTCTATTGGGGTGTGCAGATCCTAACAGGGGGGAACAGATCCCTATGGGGGGTGCAGAACCTGGAGTGAAGCCCTAGTTCTGAACCCCACTGGGGGTGGGGGGGGTTGTCCCGTCAGCCTCCCCCATCCCCACGGGGGTCCCTGGGTTGGGGGGGGGGGGGGTCCCTCACCGATCAGCTTCATGACATTGGGGTGGTCGAACTCCTTCATGCAGACGGCCTCGCTGAGGAAGTCTTCCAGCTCCCCCCGGGTGCAGATGGCAACTTGGGGGGGGGTCGGGGGTCAGAGGGGGTCCTGGGGGGTCTTGGGGGGTCGCGGGAGACCCAGGGGAAGGGGGGGGTCTGCGCTTACTCTTCATCGTCTTGACGGCCACTTTGAGGACGCAGTTGTCCTGGTTGAGCTGCCCCTCCATGACGGACCCAAACTCCCCTGCGGGAAAAAAGGTGGGAGGGGGATCTGGGGGTGCCATGGGGTGGGGGGGACACCCCACTATGGGGGTGACCCGCAGCAGGGGGACCCCGGCATCACCCACCCTCGCCCAGGGTCTTGCCCAAGGCCACGCGGTGTCGGTCGACCATGACGTCCCGCAGCTTCTCCTTCAGCTCCTCGCTGATGCCCAGGCTGTTCACTGCGGGGACGGGGCGACGGCACCGCTGGCATCACCGCTGGCACCCCGGGGGACCGTGGGTGGCATCGCAGCAGGCACCCCCCGGCACGGGGATGGGGATGGCACCGGGGAGGGGTGCAGAGGGACTGGGGGGACATGGGGACAGGAGGACGCAGTGCAGGGGGACATGGTGCACAGGGATGGGAGGACACAGGGACATGGTGCAGGGGGACATGGGGACATGGGGACACTGCAGGGGGACAGGGTGATGTGGTGCATGGGGACAGTGCAGGGGGACATGGTGCAGGGGGACGTGGGGACACTGCAGGGGGGACAGGGGGGACGTGGTGCATAGGGGTGGGGGGACACGGTGCAGGGGGACGTGGGGACACTGCAGGGGGACGGGGGGACATGGGACGGCATGGGGACACGGTGCAGGGGGACGGGGCGATGTGGTGCGTAGGGGTGGGGGGACACGGTGCGTGGGGACGTGGGACGTAGGGACACGGGGACACTCACGCATGGCCTCGGTGGTGCGGCGGCTGTAGGAGCTGCACACACGGTACTGCACCGCTGGCTCCCCACAGGGTGCGAAGGCCTCCCTGGGGGGGGACACACAGGTGGCTGCAGCAGGGTCGAGGGGGTCGGGGAGGTGTCCCACACCAGGGGAGGGTCCTGCTCACCCAAACCGCGTCTCCTTCCACCGGCGCTGTGCCGCCAAGATGCCCAGGGCCAGGGCCAGGCCGGCCAGCACAGCGAGGGCCAGCACCACCAGCCACCAGCCCCGGGCCAGCCCCAGTGCCGGGAGCACTGCTGGGGATGGTGGTGTGTCAAGGTGGTGGGACACGGCCACCACCGCCTGGCCCCCACCCTGGCTGTCCCATCCTCATCCTTGTCCCATCCCCATCCTCATCTTCATCCTCATCTGCATCCTCATCCCCATCCCATCCACATCCTCATCTTCATCCTCATCCCCACCCTCATCTTCATCCCCACCCCATCCCCATCCTCATCTCCATCCTCATCCTCATCTTCATCCCATCCCCATCCTCATCCCCATCCTCACCCTCGTCCCATCCCACCCTCATCCCCATCCTCATCTCATCCCCACCTGCATCTTCATCCCATTCCCATCTTCATCTCCACCCTCATCCTCATCCCCGTCCCATCCCCGCAGGCTCCTCACCTGGCTGCATCTCCAACGGTGTCTCTCCAGCTGTGGGGACAGGGGACATTGGGGACACAGGGATGTCAAGGGGACAAGGGGATGTTGGGGGGGGAAGATATTGGGGGGGACAGGGACAAAAGGGGGTGGGTGTGATGGGGACAAAGACACGGGGGTGATGGGGATGGGGATGTGGGGGTGACAGGGACAGGGACATGAGGGTGCTGGGGATGTGGGGGTGACAGGGATGGGGACATGGGGGTGATGGGGACGAGGACATGGGGGAGATAGGGACAAGGACATGGGGGTGACAGGGACAGGGATGTGGGGGAGATTGGGACAAGGACATGGGGGTGCTGGGGATGGGGACATGGGGATGACGGGGACGTGGGGGTGCCGTCACTCACGGGCAAGCAGCAGGACGGGGGGGGCTCCAGGGTCCATCCCCCGCCCCCGTGTAGGGGGACACGCGCACCGACAGGTTCTGCACGGCCGGCGCCAGCTCCAGTGTCTTCTCCTGTGCCAGCCCCACGTCCACCACCACCTGCCGGGGGGAGGACACCGGGGGGGGCAATCGGGTGACAATGGGCGTGAGCAACGGGGTGCAGCGGGTTGCAGGGGGGAGCAATGGGGTGCAATGGGGTGCAGGGGGGTACAGCAGAGTGCAGAGGGGAGCAATGGGGTGCAGCGGGTTGCAGAGGGGAGCAATGCAGTGCAATGGGGTGCAGGGGGGGTGCAATGGGGCACAGAAGGGAGCAATGGGGTGCAGTGGGGTGCAGAAGGGAGCAATGGGGTGCAATGGGGTGCAGGGGGTACAGAGTGGAGCAATGAGGTGCGGAGGGGTGCAGAAGGGAGCAAGGGGGTGCAGGGGGTGCAGAGGGATGCAATGGGGTGCAGGGGGTGCAGCGGGTTGCAGAGGGTGGCAATGGGGTGCAGAGGGGTGCAGTGGGTTGCAGAGGAGAGCAATGGGGTTCATGGGGGTGCGGGGGGGGGTGGGCCATACCTCGGGGGCATGGGCGCTGCGGTAGGCGAGCCGGTACCCCCGCAGCACCCCGTTGAGGTGCCCCCGCGGTGCCGCCCACCGCACCCGTGCCCAGCTGCCGTCCCGCTCCGCCGTCACGTTCTCAGGGGGGGCCCCTGGCACTGGGGGGGGGTGTGTCAGCTGGAGGTCCCAGGCATCTGGGTGCCTGGCCCCCTCTCCCCATGGGGATCCCAACCCCCCAGTCCCACGGGGACCCCCACATCCAGCCCCCCCCAACCCCCTGTCCCCCAATGGCACCCCCACATCCAGTCCCCCAGCCCCATGGGGACCCCCACATCCATTCCCCCCCCACAGCCCTGTTTCCCAATGACACCCCCACGTCCAGCCCCCAACCTACCAGGACCCCAGTCCCCCAGCCCCATGGGGACCCCCACATCCACCCCCCCAGCCCCCCATTTCCCAATGGGACCCCCACATCCAGCCCCATGGGGACCCCCCCCCCGACTCACCACCCTCCAGCGTGGCCATGGGCACCCAGTGGGTCCAGGGCGAGGGGCCGTGGGTGCTGCGGCAGGAGACCCGCGCCCGGTAAGCGGCGAAGGGCCGGAGCCCCTCGATGCGGTGGGTGAAGGGGGGCACGGGTACCACCCGGTTGTAGAGCCCCCCCGGGGGGACGCTGCTCAGGTCCTCGTCCTCAGCCACCACCTGTGGGGACACGTCACCGGGGACCCCCCCAACCCTCCGAGCCTGGTCCCATGGGCACCCCAACCTCGGGGGACACCCCTGGCCCCATGGACACCCCCACCTTGGGGACACCCCTGACCCCAGGGACACCCCGATCTTGGGGACACCCCGACCCCAAAGATGTCCCCACTGGGGACACCCCTGACCCCTGGTGACACCCCAATGGGGATGTCCCCAGCCATGGTTGTCCCCCCAAGCACCCCCTGGGGTAAATACCCCCCCCGTGCCCCCCATGTCCCCAGGAACCCCCATGCCCCCCTGTACCCTCCATGGCCCCCCCGTGCCCCCCAGTGTCCCCCATGTTCCCTATACCTCCCACGTCCCCCTGTGCCCCCCCCGGTGTCCCCCCCCATACCTGGACGGTGCAGAGGCGCAGGGGGGTGTCCCCGCTGGCCCCCGGTTCCCAGGTCACCTCCAGCCAGTGTGGCCCCCTCCTCACCAGTCCCAGGTTTCGGGGGCGCTGGGGGACCACTGGGAGGGGTGGGAGGGGGTAAGTGGGACCCCCCCTTTCCCCCCCCCCCCCATTGTGCCCCCCCCACTCACCGGTGACGGTGGCAGTGCGGGAAGTGGTGACACCGCGGGCGTTGTGGGCTTCGCAGGAGAAGGAGCTGCTGCGGTTCAGACCTGGGGGGGGCATGGAAAAAAGGGGGGGGGAGTGTTGGGGGGCCCCCCTCCCCAGCACGGCTGTGGGGGGCATGAGGGGGTGCAGGAGGGATGGGGGGGGCATGAGGGATGGGGGAATGAGGGTGTGCAGGTGCACAAGGCAGGGCAAGAGGGATGGGGGGCAGAAGGTGGGGGGGTGCAGATGCACTAGGAGGGGGGCATGGGGGGGGGCACATGCAGGGGAGCAGGATGGGACCCCCAGACCAGGCAGCCCGTGGCCTTGATGGGGTGCAGCCCCCCCCCCGGCCCCTGCTCTCAGCCACAAGC